>NC_037591.1:27000364-27300364 GCF_003073045.1 Pomacea canaliculata | reverse complement strand
CAGAGATGAGTTTTTAAGAGTGGCTGACAATGTATTTTCTTATTTCGAAAACATTTCTCTTCCAATGACCTGCGGTGTGTCTTTCTCTGTTATTTATTTCGTGAAAGTTACAATCTTTATTGTTTTCAATCACTTACTTTTGGTGAGACACATTTTGGGTGAAGTTTGGATCACATCCCTCACCATCACTGAATATTTATTAATGTATAAGCGATTCATTGTTTTGTTCTGGGATGTAGTAGGTAGCACAGGTTCTTTGTTGTTCACCGGCATGCTTTTCTCTTTCTCGTTAAACTGTGCAACAACAACTTGTGTCAACAAGTGAACACCAGTCTAACAGCAGTATTAAAATAAAAACTTGTAAGAATTGGTAGAATGGCACACATAATCTCAGACAAATAATTGAGCGATGCACTCATGATGGGAGAACGGAGAAATACAAGAAAGGAAGAGTGGATGGAATACAGGAAACACAAATTACAGACATTGATAATCTCTCCTAACTACTCTGAAAAGTACATATTCTTAACACATTCAGTGACTTACTCAGCCGTGATTTAACTTTTTACGCCTGTTTACCAAAATATTCTTAAAATTATTTGATAAAATACATTTTTTTCTGTTTCACAGAACCTTTAAAACTGCAAAGAAAGAGAAAAAAAACTCATCATACACTAGAAATGAAATAGAATTAAGTTTTTCAATCTCATTTCTGATTCATTACGAAGACGTGTAGTATGTGTAATGTAATGTAAGTAAAGCAGTCTGTGTGGTTTCACACACCTTGAGTTCCTCTTGTTTCACACAGACCACCAACGATCCAGTGGTGTCGGGCTGCTTCTATCAGTTCGACGACAGCATCCTCATCACATTCGGCAAACAACACATGTACTTCTGGACCGTCTTCTGGAAGAGGTCGGAGAGCCGCATCCTTAGAGACAAGAAGAGTGGACTCTTCGAGGTAATTGCTCATAACAATAGTGTTTGCTAGTTATAAAAATAAAGGAAGAATTATAGGAGTCACTTTGGTGGCATTTTCTGGCACAACGAGTCTCTAACCTAAGATGATGATATATTCAAATGGGTACTTAAGTTTTGAAGAAACTGTGGTTCAAGTTTACCTACAGTACTGATACAAATAATGGTATATACAGCCTAATAACATACATTAAAGTATTCTTAAATCAACGGGAAAATTTTATGTAATTTGTGTGAATGAGGAAGAGAAGAAAGCGAATATTATACTTGAGAGATTGTCATACACAGGTATAACAAATATTATTTATCTAAGACAATCAAATAGGGAAGCAAAATTACTGAGTCTGGATGTATCTATACTATCTTTGAAGTGACCTATGTTCCCTCACAATGTAAGGACTCGTGATATTTCGTTTGCTTCGTGTTTTATAAATAGATTTTGGAAAACAAAGAAAACAAATGAGTATTATGAAACTTTGTTGTGGATCCTTCATAATGTTTGTCAACTTTATCTCTGCTCTAACAAGCTCCTGAATGGGTCCAGCAAGGTGTGTATTATCAGGCTGTTACTATGTTTGTTTGGCACATGATGTTGTTTGTAATTCTGGGCTCACTGTTCTCACCTGGTGTACAGAGTGTACATACCAGAGAAGGTACAGGCACTCGGACACACAATACTATCGCCAGAGAAATCTTCATTTTTATCACTACCCTTCTTTCATTTTGCATTTTCGTACAGTTATTTGAGTAGTTATGTCTCAGAGTGGGTGGAATGCCTCAAGAAGTTTAGAGAAAATGCTTAAAAACAGATATATGCAAAATTGGTATTATCGCACCCGTCTAATCAGGAGAAAAGGAAAAAAACTTGCACTATTTGTTCATGGTGTGTTGTTCTGTGCATTTTACATTTTTCCTGTTTTTACTTATTCTGTTCAACGTCTTTAACATGGTTCGTAGCTAGCTTTCTTTATAATGCAATAAGTTTGTATATGTAATCAAAGGTTACCTCGTTTTTAACAAGGCAGTTTAGCCATACAAATATTGTAAATCGGGAAAGTGAGATAAACTTAATTAGTCTAAAGCATGTCAAAATCAAGAGAAAGAAACACATTGTGAATAACGAGCGTGGATTTTATCTGTCTACAATCCTGCCTCCTGCTTCATTCATTTTCTTCGCTGCCCTTACACATGTGCAAGTCAACAGACAATCAAAGAATGAGAAGACTAAAAGTGAATATTTTGTGGTAGTACTGAGCTGCAGTGACTGTATGCTGATGACATTCATCTTCTTTCTTTATTTTTTCTGTGTTTCTATATTTTCTATGTAAAGCTCTTCACTTAATTATTATTTATTAATATAAGCATGATAATATCGTGAAAAACATTTAAGCACGTGCAAGTATCCTCCTACCCACCCCTTACCCACAAAGAAAAAAAAAATAGAAGAGGGACTCCTAAGAAGATCAGCAAAGCCTCCTTGTCATGCTGCAGTTTGCTTCTCGTCACTGTCCTCTGAACTTTTTACCGACAGCAACTGTCAGCAAGCCTCTAGAACTCAGCTAAAAGTCCGCTGCACTGTTCTTCCTAGTGCATGGGATTCTCGTCCACCCTCATTAGCCATGTTTGAACGTTTGGCTGTGATGATGGTGAATCCTTATCCGCTGCAGCCCCGCCATGTTTTACATCTTTTCTCTTGTGGCTCCGCAGGACGAGATCCCCAAGTTCGTGACTGCCGTCTGCTTCGGGGTTAACGGCGAGGTCATCACCGGCGACTCCACGGGCTCCATCCTGGTCTGGCAGCGGGACGACTCCAACATCTTCACCATCGACCGCCAGGTCTCAGCCTCAATGAAGGAGGCGCACAAGGTACTGGACCAGACTTGTGCTTTCTTAAAGCTCTTACCCGTCAAATAAATAAATAAATAAATAAATAAATTAATTAATTAATTAATTTTTCCATATTATTGGAAGTAATGAGCTCGGTCTTGTTGGCTAGCTTTAGTCTGGAAAGATGTCTAACAGTTGAATTTTATTTTTTGGAGCTGATATTGAAGATAAGGATAGTAGGTGATTATAACATACTAGGAGGCGCTTAACAAGCTGATTTCGTTGTGAGTGAGCTAATTAAAGTTCTGCATTGTTGTCCGAGTGAGATCTTCGCCTGAAAAAATGTTCCTTTTTAACCTGTTACATTTATTGCAGAAGAGCATTTCCTCCCTCGTCTTGTTGTCGGACGGCGTGCTGTTGTCTGGCGGAGGGAGTGAGATCAAGGCGTGGGACAGCCTCATGCGCTTCAAGTTGATGAAGGAGCGAGTGGTAATCGACTTGTCCTCATCTCTCTTTCCCCACACCTTGCTAAGATATTGGAAAGGGAACCTTGGGCGTTAACTGTCACAATCGAAGCAAAACTGCTTTCAGAGAACTAAGTGGTCGATTTTGTTTTTCTTTGCTCTTGAGATGTCATGAGAACTAGACTGTCTTGGAAACTCAACAACATCTTGTTCATTCGCCTTTAAAAGCAGTTTTATGCAGCGGGTAGATAGGGAAATAGTCATTTGTGTACAGTGAAAACACAGGTGTAATACATCGTTTGTCGGTGACAGCAAAGCTGTTTCCTCGGCAAGAAGAACTCTCCGGCACGAAAGATCGAAGAAAGATCGTTGAATGTTCGCACTGTGGAAAGCACTTGATTGATGGCGAGGTGTTGTTTTTTTAGCAAACCGTCTCCTGACATGTCTGTGCAGCTGCCCGAGATGTATGGATCTGTGAGGACGGTCGTCCCCCAAACATCCAACGGCAAGGACGGCTTCCTGTTCATTGGCACGTCCAAAAACATCATTCTGGAAGGTTCACTGCAACAGAAGTTCCGACCAATCGTGCAGGTACAAGATCACAGACTTTTATTCGCCAGGGCCCGTAGTAATGAAGCGAGAGTCAGTCGTCTCCCCAGGGCAAAATGGGAAAATTTAAGAAAAAGCGTCATGTTTCCAAAATTATAAAAATTGATGTCCAGACCCCGTGGACACTACTTACGTTTTTTTTTTTATTCCAAGCTATCTTTGCCACCGCTTTCTATGGCTTCAGGCGAAAACAACTTCACGGTCTAGACACAGCTTTATAATTTTGGCAACAAGACGTTTGTCTTTAAGTTCCTCGTGTTGCTCCAGGGCAACGACTTACCCTCGCCTCATAACTACCACCTCAGGAGCCTATTTCACCGCCTTCCACATGCTATACTGATAAATCGACTATCTGTCAAGAGTTATTTGTATCTCTGTTCGAAAGGCAGGGAAGATTTGGAGGGGGCAGATATAATCTTGTACCTTTCTACTTCAATTATTTCTTGCGATTTCAACTTTCTCTTGCGTCCTCATGTTTTCTTTTTTAAAAGCACTCATGAGACAACTACCTTAAAACAGGATGAGTTAAGCACATGCCCACCACTAAACTACATTTTGAACTCTGTTCCTGTTGCAGGGCCATTGCGAGGAGCTGTGGGCAGTGGCGTCACATCCGTCTGAGCCTGCGTTCTACACGGCAGGGCATGACATGTCAGTTATGAAATGGTCGGCACTGTCCCATGCCATCATCTGGAGCACACGAGATAAAGTAAGCTCCCATGATGATCTTACTACAGAAATAATTCAGTAACAAAGATTATCTTAGATTCTGTGACAGATAAACACTTTAAATTGTATGATCTCATTCTGATGTGGTTTTCGAATCTGATGAAAAATATCAAATGGCGACGGTGTGCAGTGAGTAGGAAAAGGACATTGGAGAGTTCCACTCCAAGAGTCGTGTTTTTCTGTTGATTGTAAAGCTGGTAATTAGTTCTGACAGCACCGACACTGTAGTTCATCTGCTGGTTTAAAGCATCCTCGTGTTGACACTCTTCGTTGCAGAAACCCTGTACCAGCATAGCCGTGGACTCGAGAGGTCAGATAGTGGCCGTGGGCACGACCTCAGGAAAGGTCACACTGTACAGCGCCAAGAACGGCGAGGAGACCCAGTCGGTCAAGGTCGGGGCGGCTCAGATCAACGCCATCAGCTTTTCTCCAGGTGAGTGAGGGCCTGTCACCTGAATCTTCTCCATTTCGCTTTTCTTGTAGTCGTTTTCATTACAGTTTGTTATACTATATATATACTTTGGGGGTTTTCGGGGGGGGGGGTCTTATCTGTCCTCTCATCACTGTTCTGCGTGCAATGGTTGCCACGTGGTCTGCAGTTTGACGGACTGTAGCATTGAACTACAACATAAACTTTGCATTTTTCCCGCAGTTTTCTCTGACCCTAGCGGGAGGCAGATTGCAGTAGGGACACATGATGGCTTCCTGCACTTACTGGTCCTCAACGGCGAAGGAGAGCTCTACAGGCACCAGTCGGCGTCCCTCGGGGTAAAGGACATAATTCAACTAAGTCTTGAATATTTATTTTCAAAACCTCAGCATAGACCTTACTTCTTTTGTGATTCTGGTCATGCTTATGCTTTTCTTTGCACAGTGACTACTTGGCCTTTGTGGCCTTTATTACGAACTTCAAAGATAGCCTTTAGCACGATCTATTCCCTACATACCTTCAGGTGCTGGAGTCTTTTCTCATGGTCTCATCCTCAGGGAAGATGTCCTGTAAAAGTTATCATCAGTAACATTAGTATAAATGTCTTTCTTAATAATGTAGACAGCCATGAAAGTGAAAGTGTTTTGTTCTCTTTGTCAGCAACAAAGTCCAGCCTTCGTCATGCACTTAGACTGGTCCAGCGATGGGCGCTTCATCCAAACTGTACTTGGAAATTATGAACTGGTCTTTTGTAAGTGCTTTTCTCTGAGAAATTGGTTAATTTTTCATGTTAGATGACAGTCATATGTGAGCAGTTTCAAGAATATTGTTTAAGTACATTGACCCTCCTAGCTCTTCCCCGGCCATAATTTTTAACATTCATTCACTGCAATAATATATCCTTATGTTTGCTCATTATCTACTCCTTTAGCATATACATGCGTGTGCGTGTGTGTGTCAATGGCATTGGTGTTGACCATACCTCAATCTTCCCTCCATTAATTGTTGAATTTACAACCATATAACATTGTTAATCATTCGTATTTGTTGTTACCTGTCGCTGTGCAGGGGACTCGCAGACGATGCAGAAATTAAAGTCAGGAAGGACACTGAGGGACGCTGAGTGGGCAAGTTACACCGTGCCTGTAGGCTACCCGCTTATTGGTGAGCAATGTACCCGGCCTTAGACTGTCATTGTATTACTCATATCCCCTCTAACCCGCTGTTACATGAGCGCTTGCCTTAGTCAACCATTCTCTCATTTCTCTTCTCCCCTTCCCACCAACCGCTTTGCTTTGCTTTGCTAATTGTACCACTTTGACTGAGGCATTGACTTGTAAACATCAGGGTCCTGGCACCACATGGAGCGGGGGGAAGTGGTCAACGTCGCCTGCCGTTCGTACTTCCATGACTTCATCGTCACGGGCGACAGCCGCGGCCGCCTCCGTCTGTTCAAGTACCCCTGTACTGTAGCTAAGGTAAGTCTATCATTACACACCGTAGCTAAGGTAATCATAATACTAGACACTGAAGTAATTCTAACATTAGACACAGTAGCTAAGGTAACCATAATACTAGACACTGAGATAATTCTAACACGCGGGAGGAGCATTCTCTGGTTGGTTAAAAAAAAAAAAAACTTGAATTGAATCACTCCTTGTATTAAATAAAACATCGTTTCTTGGAGTAATTTATTTTTGTTTGTTTTCTCAGGCCGAATTTCGTGAGGTAAGCCCTTCTCTTCCAACACCACAGCAGCTGTATTACTGGCAGACGACACGCATCTTCTGACTTCCGGTGGAAGCGACGCGGCGCTCGTGCAGTACTCACTTGTAGATAGATAAATATGTTGGAGCATCTAGCTGTTGTATTTTTAAAGAACACTCTTCTGACGAAATATAATTGTCTCTCTTGTGTTACTCCATGATAAACTTTTAACGACTCAAACATCATCACGAATGTACGAGAAGCAGTCAAATGAAACGTAGTGGACATCGGGCAGATGTAAGCCCAGCCTCTGCTACGTTTCATTTAACTGCTGCTTATCTGTGTGTCCCTTTTGTTAGTTGGAAGACAAGAAGTCGTACTCTCTGGCTGATGACAAGATATGATATCAGTTGCTGTTTGAAGGCCATGGGTTGGAGTGTTTTTTTATGTTTCCCTCGCTCATCTATTTCATTATTTATGTTGTCCCAGAGATGTGATAGAATGTCAATCTGTCGTCTGCTGTTCTCCTTTGTACGCCAATGCAAGAGATCAAAAAGCAGCAGCACATCATCGTTTAGTGCCTTCTACCGTGCCCAATCAGTCATGGTTGGACAGACTTTTTTGTCTGTAAATATTCCTGTTAAGATTTCTACTTTCCTGCAGAACAGCGGAAAGTCCAGGTAACCTCATTACATTGTATCCCTCATCAAAAAATAACCCCAAAAGGGTGACTTCATGTGACTTTGTTTTGTTGTTTTTTTTTTTTTTTTGGTACATTTTAAAAACTGTTTTTGTGAAATGGTGTGGTTGGGGTGAATGTTGATCGTGTACTGTCGTTAGGTGATGATTAGTAAGGGCCACATTCTTGTTCTGAAACTCTCATGGACTAAATACCTAAATTTCTCTGCCATGTTCCTCCTGACCTTTTTTTTTAATTGTTCTCATTTGAGTATTGTTACTGATGTGTGTCGCTCCTTGTCAAGAATACTTTCTCTTGATACGTTTTGCCCTCACGCCCTACTACAGACTCTCAGTGCGATGAGACGGTGAGATGATTCAGTTCTTAGTATTCGTTACTAAGACAAACACTGTGATATTTTACAACTTTGTTCTATTTCAAGCGGGTTTTGTAACACTCACTATTTTATAATATGTCCTGTCAGTGTTGTTCCTGTGATATTTATACTGCTGCGATGTCAACAGACGAGACATGTTATCATCGAGTGTCTACTCTCCTTCTAGGATATAAACTGTGATTGTTGTGTATGTCGCACGTTGTCAAGTGAATACCACGACTCCACAATAGTTTGTCTTTTATTACTTTATTACTTTCATTGATTTATTATTTACTTGTAGATGCACTGATAACAATTGTCTTCTATCTCAAGAAGCGAAAAAACTCGTATGCTTAGCGAACAGTGTCAGCTAAAATTTCCGTTACATGATACATGATTGATAAGGTCGTGACAGTTCACAGAGCGGGTCACGCTCTATCGAACCATGACACGTGGAGATGGCTCACGGTCTGTTTCTCTGCAGTAGGTACCAGGCAGGGATATTGTCAGAGAGGAAAAATAAAACTTTTATTGATAATCTAGTGTAGGCATTTATACCAGATAGTCTCTATATTACCTGTTCTATTGTCAGAAAATTGGACCAAGTCTTCTGTAAAAAAGTGTTCTGGAAGTTTAGCAAACAACACTTTTCTGCAGATTGTATAACAATAAAAAATATATGTGCCATGTACAGGGTGCATTCCCAGTTGGATTTTTATGTCCTCTTGTTTTCTGATGTAAAGAAGTTTATTGATTGCCTCATTAAAAGGTAATGGCGGGTAGGCGTGGGACTGCATCGAAAGCGATCAGTAAATGTAGGACAAGTCCCATTACATTTTGCTGGCGAAGTGGCGATATCGAAGCAGATGTTTACTCCCCACTTTGACCTGCACGTGCCTTGAAAGCACTGGACTCTCCTCCAATCGTTGTTAAAGATGTGAAGAGCACGTCTGGGGTATCGAACGTTCTCGGTGTCATGAATGCTTTAGTGGTTGGTATGCTTGTTTCTCCAAGTTTTGTCTCGTCAACAGAATCATGAACAGACTGTGGCATGTTCCTCCCACTCATCTCGTCAGTCCACAGCTTAAAAGGGTATCCGTCCGTTTGGTGTCATCGTCGCTCGATAAGGTCTCGGGATCATTAGGAAGTTGTCTTGTTATGACATGTTAGCATCAGCTCTATGATGTCATGGGTTTGGATGGCCTCCCTTTTATCTTTAATGCCACCCGACCTTGAGTTGTACCGATTTCATAAACTTACCATGTTGAGTTCCTTCCCCAGCCCCTTTCCTCATTTTTCTCTTTAATCTTTGAAAATAACTCAAAAACACATAAATGATATGAAAATAAAGAATGTGTTTGGATTGTTATTATTTTAATTTCAGCAAGGTCTGTGTGTGTGTCTTTTATTTACAAACTTTCGTGAAGCCAGATATATATTTATACTAAGCATTTATTTCTGAATTTGTACTCTTGATCTTTTGCATACACACATTTCATGCATGTACTTGTTAACAAACCTGCATGTACACTGAAATCAGCAGCTAATAATTTTCTTAAGTACACGTATTATTCTTCACACTTTCATCATAACATGTAACAGCCTACAACACACTTTACTGCCTAATGCACAAAGCAGTACAAATATAAAGACCGATGAATAAATAAATGGACTTTATCCTTCATCTTCCTTATCTCTAAATCACTCTTTTCTTGTTTAATCTCGTTGTTTCTTTAATTGTAAGATGTGACGAAAGTCCTAACATTATCATTCATTTCAAATAAAATGTAAGAGCTTCAATAGCAAAAAACAAACCTGACATAATGAAACAAAATGTGATCACAAACTACACTAACAAAGATGCCAATGCTTCCTGTCGGGTAGGTAACCTCTAGACAAAGGGCAATAATGGAGGATGTGTTAGTGTATGACAGAATCTGTCGAGAATGTAGATATGTAAGTTAATAAGAAGAAGGACATTAGTGAAGAAGGTAGTAATTAGTAAAAAGGATAGGTGAAGGACAGTTTTCTGATGTGCGGAAGGTGATAGTGTGTTGGGAAAAGATAAACTGAGGCACAGACACAGCGTGACTCGTACCTACAGCGTTACCATAGAAACCAACGCACCGACTACGAGCAGGAGGGTGTTGACCACCAGGGCAGAGCTTCTACACCAATCGCAGGTGTAATCGTAACTAGTCTGGGGGCACTTGCCGGACCGTTTGTACTGCCCCACACACGAGGCGTAGGCCATGACGTGGGCGATGTAGTTCTGCTCCTGCACGCCGCGGAACAGGTGAGACATCGGACCCTTGGCGTAGATCGCCACGTCCTCCCCCCCATGGCTGGAGGTGCTTATAGGGACCGCGGCCTCCTGGGTGTAGTTCGCCATGTCTGGTACACAAAGAAAGGACATGTGGTCACTGTGCTAACTCTTGAACAACACTATGTTTAAAATATTCTATCATTCAACTCTAAAGGAGCTAGTATCTCCTAGATACAAAGTCATGATAAAGTTTGTGTGAGAAGCAATGGTTCATTTTTTAATTAAATTGTGTGAAAGTAAGTAAAAAATAACTGTAATTTTAGGTTATATTTGCAAAAAGGCCTTCTTAAGGTCTAGGACAGATAGTCATTAATTAATTAGGATTTTTAAATATACCCTAAGACGAGGAAGCCTGGTATGGCAAACATGTTTTCACACGGTCATCTGACTCATCTGAAGCCCTCTAAACTGTCAAATGTGTGTAAGTGAACTTGTAAACCTCTAAAATTACTTGCAACTTGATTTGTTCTGATTTTGTGGTGTGGATCTCTCTCTTGCACATCATTTGTGCAAATGCAGCTGCTTTAAAGACTTTAAATTGGAAAATTCAGGAAAAGTATAAAAAGGAGAGGTATAGAAGTCAGTACTTCTACACGGGGGTACGTGTGAGTGGCACTTCTAAAAAAGAAACTTACTGGACTCTTCATTAGTAACTTCATTTCTTTGTGCACTGTGTCTGTAACCAGGCCCGTCGCCATACAGCAGTGAAGTAAAAGGCCGTCCATCCGGCATCAACGATCTCATTGTTGCACATCTGAAAGCAAAGAACCAAGAAAAGTCAATCGCCCTCCTTCAAAAAAAAAAAATCCTTAAAATATTATTAGCATATTTATAACATATTATGATGAACGAGAACGCAGAGAAAGGCTCATACAAAGTAACAGACTACTAAATATATACATATATACTTACATAATACACATGTACAAATATATGTGTATCTATATGGGTCATATATGCATTAGTTGCATGCTTGTATCAATCTGTGTCACGATTCAATGAAAAATGTCTTTGTAAAAGCAATAAACTGTTGGTGAAGAATATTTTCCCAAAGTTTCGTTTAATGGTTTGTTCCCGAACAACCTCAAAGTTCAACTTACTCAGAATGCCATTGTCCCGGGACGAGTAGCCAGCGATGACCATTGTGTGTGAGTGGTCAGCCGTGATCACAGTCAGTGTTTCTTCCTCTGACGTCAGGCTGGCGGCGGCTTCGATGGCGTTGGCGAAAGCTATGGTGTCGTGGAGCGCGTGGTAGGCGACGTTGTCATGGTGACTCTGGTCTATCATACCTCCTGGTGAGCAACACAGGAACCGCTGACGTCAGTACCCTCTACGTCACAGCCTATTATGGATTCTGATTGGCTACACTACCTGGCCGTCAATATTATCATCTTGATAAATCCACCAACAAAGCAAGCAGCCAACTGACCTTCCACAAGCAGTAGAAACCTCTGGGGTTCTTTTAAGCAGGCGAATAGCGGTCGTGGTCATCTCCGTCAGGCTCGGCTGCTCCTCGTTCTTCCTGTTCATCTCGAAGTCCATGTGGCTTTGTGAGAACAGTCCTGTCAAAGAAGGCCCCACGTGACCCACGTGGACAGCATGTGTGAACTGAGTCAGGCCAAAATGGCTTAAAACGTCCTACCTATATGCTCATGGAACTTAGACGAGGTTAAATATTAGAAAAGATTTTTATTAGATTTAAAAAAACCATCAACATCGGGTCTCTATGAAAGTCTCATCTTGATACTTACCCAAATATAGCCCATTCTGTATCACTCAAAATGTTGAAATGTGTCCTCTAAAGTGACCTGTCTAGAATATCTACTGTCAAACACTTATCTAAAATGGCTGAAATAAATTATTTATCTGTTTATCTCATTTTGATGATAGTTGACACAGTCCTAGCTACGTAGAAGAAGAACGTGCTCTCCTACAAGAATTCACATGATATTACTCGCCTTTATTGGTTTACCTTGACCTGTACAGAAAGATGTCTGCAGGCGCATATCTGGACAACGGTAGGAGAAATCTTAGGAGAAAATAATATCTTGACTGAGCTGAACCTGACCATTAGAAAAAAATATTGCACCCCACTTTTACCTTAAGAATTACTATTATTTACCTAGAATAGAATGTGTGAGTTCAATGTCCAACTGTCGAAGCTGAGCAGCATTCCAAACGTAGGCTGAATTTCGGTTGAGATCTTGTTGGTTCTGACTCCACTCCTGCACATCATAAGAGGATTGGTAAGCACATCTCCGGGTTTCCACAGAAAACACTTCTGGCACACACACACAATCAGCATGGGTATGATGGCACTTTTATTTTCTGTTTAGATATACTCTCGATGTACTAACACGAGAGACAGAACTGAATTAACGATTTTTGACGATGCCAGCGACCAGGAAGTGACTCTTACCTTGATTAGGTTTCTTCCATCTTGCCGTCCCTTTTCAGAGTTGAGTTGAGCCGTACCCGGAATAATTTCATCAGCAGGTTAGAAGTATTGTCGGCCGCCACCCATAATTACCTGTTTGATCAGTAGATAACAAACATGTAAAACTATTTCATCGCGCTCCAATATCTAACTTTTGGTTTATTCTGGTTTTCGAGCCAAATCGCATGGTTCTGCGTTTATCGACATGTCGTCAGATGTCCCTCACTGGTAATCAATGCTGCTGCTGCTGCTGCTGCTGCTGCTGCTGCTGCTGCTGCTGCTGCTGCTGCTGAAGATGATGATGATTCTATTTAAGGCTGGAACGTAGGACTACGTGAGACTACGTGAGAAATACGTTTCTAATCTGGGTTTCTCCAGACTCTCACCTACCTGCACTTGCGGGTAGTCCTCCACCAGCTGGCGAGCGATATCCCGGCATCCCTCTTGCACAGCGTCGGGAGTAAGATCTACGTCTCCCTCCCAGTCTCTCTCAGGTGTGTTGGCGTAGGCCCCCGCAGGGGTGGCGTGGGTAACACGAGTATTGGTCACCAGGCCTACCGACTTACCTACATGGGAGGGAGAAAGTCGTTAAGCACGTAGACCGTTCAGGAAGTGAACACACACACAGATATGAGGGAAAAAATAATAATTGCTGTGTCTTAAGAGCATAACGTTTCGTAAGCTGTTCCTAATAAAAATCCTGGAACATTGTTTTTCTTAGAACCTTTTTATTTTATATATATATGCAACTTATAATCAAATTTTCTTTCAATTCATTCTTGCTGTCGGATTAACACATTGCTTCCTTCTAAGAATACTACTAAGTCTTACAACATCACACCTTGTGCACACCTTTCCCTTGCTCACAACTTACCTTCGCTTAGAGACCAGTCCAGGATGAAGGTCAAGGCCACACCTGGTGCACGTGACTGCGTGCAGTTAGAACGCTGCACGTGTGCGTCTACCCCGAGTACGCCTGAGTTAGTCTTCGCCCCGCACTGGTAGGCCGTGGAGGAGGCAGCCGAGTCCGTCACCGTGCAGTCCGCACAGTAGTCTAAACAGTCCGCACAAAACCGATACTTGGTCATGGAGAACTTTTCAAGCCAAGCCTGGATTATTTTCGGTATATTGAAATTTTTCCTGACAGCTCATGGTTGAATAAATAATTAAGCTAGTCGGGAAAACGTTTTGCTGTTGGTTAAATCTCTCGAAGTACATGTACTCCCATATTCACATCACCAGATTTTTGGAAATATTAACCCAGCTTAAGTCAGTCATTATGAAAAAAAAATTGCTCCCCACTAAGCCTTTAAAATAAGTGTGCAAGAAAGCTGTCAAGATGAGACATTTATTTGAATGGCAATGGGTCGAGAACCTCACGGAAAAGACACCTTAGACAGGGCGACATTTGGAAAGTTCTCGAAGTACAAAAGCGATGTCTCGTCGCCGTTTAACATCCGGGCTGCTGTGACAGTAGAGATGCCCATCCCATCGCCAAGAAAGAGGATAACGTTTCGAGCTCGTTTGACGATCGGTTGAATGTCTTCAGTCTGCAGCAGCTTGTTGTAGGCCCGCCTCTTCCAAGTCATAGCATCTGAGAGAGAGAGAGACGGTAACAACCCGTGAGTGCCTGTGCATCGGCCATGAGGTGTGCATGGGGCATGAACACAAGAAAGAAAGAAAAAGAGGAGTAATGCTATAAATAACAATATAAGCACACTATAACCGACACTCCAGAAGAGTTATATATGACAAAGCGATATTTTCCGTGACATAGGAAGCTATAAAATACTTGACACTGACAGTCACCTCACATGTTGACCTAGTCTGACAGAGATATAAATTATAACTCAGTTGGCCATAATAATATCTGTAGAATGTGACAGTAAACATCATGGGAAAACATATCTGAAAAAAAACTCCTTTTTGAAGCTTCAAATAGATGTAAAATCAGCTTTTGTTGCGCTTTGTTTTACAATAACTATTGTCATTATTATTTCATCTGTCCTCATCAGCCTAGAGTTCCTTCTTGTTGTTATAACAAAATGTGAGAAATTATCCGATTTATAATCTGGTTTTGAATAGTACAACTTTAAGCTGGATGGAAGTTAACGAAAACATCTTTTAGTTTAAAAAAAGTCTTCATGTTAAAGATAATATAATAATCTGAAGCCGCTAAAATTGTAATGAATAGATTCGCCTTTGTGTGTCGAGAGCTGTACTTGCTTCCTAAAAATGCAGGTAGCTAGAGGCGATGAATAAAACTGATGTTTATCAGGTTCTTTCTGTGTAATGTAGGTCACAAACACACGGACGTGTACACGCATACACACAGCAGTGGAGGGAGAGATGGGCGAGAGATGGGGTGGGGAGCAGGTGATTGTGTGTGTGTGAGAAAGAAGAAGACTCCAGTCCAGGGCACCACAACCTGATTACACCTTGCGCTTCCCGTGTACAATGCTTCACCCCATCACTAGTCCACCCGTTTGCTCATTTCTGTGTCACGAGGCCGAACGTCAAGCATTACGAATGTTTGTGGTGACCACAACAAATGTTTTCTTTACACGGCTCTCGTCATCTCAAGCTCTCAATCTAAGAGAAAAGGCTTTGTTACAGCAGGTGAAATTTACTCTCTACACTCTCATTTGCAGTCTGCTTCGCGTAATTATATATTGTCCTTGTCTACCTTGTGTACCATGATGAAAAGACTGAGACATTTGAACACGTATTTAAGTATTGTGTTCCTCACTGCCGTCGCTGGGGTTTCACTTGGAAAGAAAAAGCTACCATCACCATGCCGATTTACGATTCATTTTTAGTTTCAAAAGAATTCTGTCTTGTGTGTAGACTGCTTTTGGTGTTGAAGAAAATGTGTGTTAAATCAGATTGTTGTTTAAAAGTGAAGATTTTAACGTTTATATAGAGGAATCCAATTTTGAAAGTAATCATTAGAGAAAGATAGTCACAACATGAAAATACTAGCCATTCTTCCTCTTCGCATTTTACAATAGAATCACTTCAGATGGGAGACCAAAGACAGACGTGGTAGTGGAGACTGAGAGAGGATGTGGGGGAGGGGGAGAATGAGGGAAGAGAGCGAGAGAGACTATGTGTTATAAATCATAAAAACAAATAATACATAATACGAAATTTTCTAAAAATCTAAGCATATAAGGCATTCGGCATTAGTTGAGGTAAGACTTAAAATAGCATGCACAAAAATCAAGACGAAAAATCTTAGTGACATATTATAATCAAAGAATGAAATGACTTTGTCGCGTATTTAAATATATAAAAGCAGTTCTTGACTTTTCTGCTTCAATTCTAGCTGGAATTAGGTTATTCAGAGCAAAACACTGTCAAGCGTGTATTTTTGTTAACAAATTATCTCTGTTAATTAGCACTGAATTAATTCAGTTATATCTTTTTCCTGTGCACAATCAGGGCCTTGATTAGGGGCAGGTAGAAGAGGCATCTGCCGATAGGGCCCCGCGCTTTTGATTAAAACCGTGGCGATCGCGTTATCGAGGGGCAGCACATGCAGGGGCTAGGAACGGGCCTGGGCACAATAGTTTAAAAATTCTTCATAAAAATCCTACAAAAAACAAAAACAAAAAAAAAACCCACTAAAAGACGCCATTAACTATGTAAACTATGTTTTATTTGAGTAGATCGCCTTACCTTCTACGGAAGAATTCGATTTGTCAGTAGACACCGCTATTGTAAATATGCCTGCGAGAAGTATCACGTGACATATGGAGGTGACGCTGGCCATGTTGCGGAGCTCACTCGCGAAGTTCTAGATCTTGAAATATTCTTTACGCCTCCTCGAACCTTGCCCTACTCAGGTTCTGCATCTGACTGCACGGAGCACGATACTACTGCAGGTACGAACTAGCTGTCACGTGATTTGGAGAGTAGCGTGGGTTTAAGATAAGGTGACCAGACAAACTACATAGGAGACAACTTTGAAATTATTAATCAAACGGCGATAGGCAAATGCTAAAAGCAAAGGCACGGATGCGAATCAATGTACGGTAATCAGATTTTAAATACAAGGAGGACATTGATCGACCTTTTAGAGAAAGCGGAACGTTTTGTGAGCAGGTGGGACGCGAGGTCAAAGACCTAAAAGCGGGACGCCTGGTCACATTACAGTTTCTTTAGGTAACATGGCATGTCACTCAATGGGACAACTACTTGATGATTATTTAGTAGTATGGAACAATGCACGCATACACACGCACACAGAACAGGTACAGGCTTGGCGGTTGAGGGGGGGGGGGGAGTAATTACTGGGCGGGTGACAACCCGAGACCGATGAAAAACGGGAGGTGGTCGACTATAGTGACAGGATGGAGGTGTGGGGATGGTTTGGATGGGAAGTCGGGCGTGAAGCTTGGGTGAAGAGGGCAATAACCATAACCCAGGAGTCAGAACGTGAGGGGACAGCGCAGAGTGAGAGCTGCTTCTCATCGAGAGCGCATGTGTGGTGTGGAGGTTGCGCTTTAGCCAGAACCATCGACTGGCGAAACAGTAAATTAAGGACTTGGAGCCCATGAGATCGAGTGTTGTGCTGTTCTTGTGGTGAGATCGGGAAAGCAACCCAATCCTGATATAATTACAAACTCTTTTTCCACCCATTTGCAGTGGCGTAGGAAGATGTTCGGCGTTGGGGGGGCAAACTCCCTGCTGACAGTGAACGGCGTTCGCACTCGCACATTACGTAAAAAGGATGGGGGGGGGGTACTGCACGCACGCACGTACACAGTGTAGCATCACAACTCGCTGCTTTATTGTTAAAAGGCAAAGCAGCATTAAATAAGAAAAAACAAATTAAAGAATGACTCCCCGGCTAACGCATTCACAAGAAATGTGATAAACGTTATAATCAGATAAATCATATTAATCAAGTTGGCAAGCAGTTGCCAAAAAAACTGCGTCTTCGGTGATTTCTATTAATGAACTCCATGCAATCTCGTCCAGATTAAGCAGATCAACCCTCTCTTTAAATACATGCATAATGAGACAGTTATTCAAGCGCGTTTGTGTCATGGAACTTCTGTGGTATGTTTTGTTTGTTTTAAGCAGAAAAACTGCGTGGAAAAACAAAGGTAAAGATTAATTACGCCTACTCACCCAACGGCTCGTGACACGCTTTGTTCTATCTCACAACAAACGGGGAAAATACGCTGGTTGCTAACCCTCTTCTAGACACCACGCCAGTTTACACACAGCACGTGGCAAACCCCCGACTACTCCCAGAGACGGCACAGGTCTCTCCACCACCGCAAAACTCCTCTTCCGCCCCGCCTCCTCCAGTCCTTGTCAGGTTTCTCTAGGCTTCGAGAAACCTCCAGAACTTTCCCTACCCACAGGACCAGCGTCCGCGAGATTATCCACGTTACAAAGAGACACAGCCCTATACCTGAACTTGGTGTCCGCACACCCTGGGAAAATAGCCCATCCACCCCAAAGAGAATCAAAGAGACCAGAGAGGAAGGACGCAAGGCTACCCTATAATTAAGGCCATAAACTGGCCAGACCACCGTGGCCAGGACGAAACTAGTGGAATGGCCGCAGGCCACCCCTTCCTCGCTCCGCTACCCGACGGTGCTGAGCCAGCGATGCACACGTTCTATGGCCATCTACCAAACACGACACATATATACAAACCAAACAGTATAACACAATAAATTTGAGTACCAGCCACAGTCGTGATGATAAAAGAGTGGTGCCCTTGTGTAGTTTTAGAAATGTTACTTATGCACTTCCCCCTGAGTCGTAGATTGCAATAATACAGTCTCTCTGTCTCTAAAGAAAACTACCAATATAGAGACTCAGAGTCTTTGCTTTACTTAGGTGAAGTCAAAGCCGTCAATTCGCACAAACCGTTGGTGTCTAGTAAGATGGAATCCTCGTGCTTCGCTAGCTTTTCACAAAGTGTAAGGGTCCTGTCTGATTGGCAAGACTGGGGTATTTATGCAACTAATTCGTTACTGGCTTTTGTGTTCCCCATGGCCAATGCGGCCCCTTCGTGTAAGCGATAGCAGATAATTTTAGGGTGACAGCGAGTGGTGGGGATGTTTATGTTGTCAACGAAAACCGCCAAAGAAAAGGAGTCGCATTATGGGGGGAGGGAGACCACACTCGATGTATCGATGTACTGTCCGCTGCTTTCTTCGCTGAGGCTTCAACACAGCCTGCAATTAGCATGCAAAACAATACCAACGAATGTCCCCGATCTGATCGTCAGAGGTGTTAGAGCCTCCACTTGCCTCAGGCCCGCTTTTTGACGTGATGACCGTTCCTCTCTACGTTCCCCTACCTTTCTTCAGTTCTTTGCTCTTTGTGAGAATTACGTTCAAATATTGGGGGGGGGGCAAAAGATATTCCTGCCCCCCCTTATTTCCTTGGGGGGCGGCTGCCCCGCTGCCCCCCTGGTTCCTACGCCACTGATTTGTTCTGGATACTCTAATAGGAAAGTTTGTGCGTGCTGTTAGAGCTTGATGCGTGTTGAATGTTCAACGAATAATTATGTCAAGAAGTCGCTTTCAGAAAAAGTGTCGATCATTATAGTTTTCTTTTCTCTATCTGAACTTCTAGAACCTAATTTGATGAGTTATCCTGTTTTAAATGTTTCAAAATGCCATATAGCATTGAAACTATATACAAATTAATCTACTGTGTCCCCTCCCTTTCAAATGCCTTATTCATCTCGACCACATCATTCCCAGACGTCATCCCACAGACGAGGTAAAGGCATTATAAGCGAGCTGCATTCAAATGCTGTACTGCTGAGTATACTATAAATATTAATGGACACGCAGGGTGATACCGGACGTCGTTTAACATTCAGTGCATGTCTGCTTGATGATCCACGCACCTCGAGATCATCAGCTGCATATTTGTGTTCACACCCTTAACCGCGCTACTAATCTGTCTCCCACATACGAGAACGCTTCCAGGGGACGATACTCTGCTCTCCTCGCGTCTGCGCAACCGCACCAAGCCACTACAAAAAATGGCGGTCTTCAAGTAGCAACATGCCGCTAGCGCTTGGTATTTCACAGTATTCTGAGAAAGGCGAACCTTGTTTTAAAGTGTTTCGACTCTAGATGTCAATCTTCAACACTTCCAACAGTTATTTTTTTCAAGCGAAACTAATCTAACCCAGTTGTCGTCTTTACTGAAGTCACACACCTGTGACAAACAAGCACTTATGTGCATCTGTGAACATCATTTAGCAGTCTTCAGATCACTCCAGTAGTTCTGACACTAGATCAGCAAAATGAAGCTGACGGGACTTGTTCCAGCGAGATTTTTAACTATCGTTGCTCATCTCATCATTGTGATTGTGATATTCTGGTCACGGGTTAGAGCTTTCTCCAAGGTCTTTTTAAAAATAAAATAAAGAATTCTAGTTTCTCACTTATTTCCATTGAAAATTATGTAAAGAAGTTGCATAGCTTTGATGTTCTCAATGTTTTAAGATTGGTACAAAGATTTTGTGAAATCGGAGCTTTATTCAGAGGTGTTCATATTTGTCAGACATGTTCTATAAAATATTGAAAAGGCTATATATACTTAGTCTGCTTCTTAGTCTTTTATTTACTGTTCAGTGTTGAATATAGCATAAAACAGTAAAGTTGTAGCAGTTTCAAGAATAAGAAAGGATTGATATTTCTCAGTAGCATGGAGATATGGTTATTATGATTTAGCATTACTTTTAATAGAACAATATAATAAATGTGTATATGTTCCAGGATGAGAATGTTCGAATGTGCCTCCCAGAGACGTATACCCAAGATGACTATAATCAGAAAGATGTTCAGTAAGAAAGGATTGATTTTTCTGTTTGTTTAGATACAGCCTTGTATTTTACATATGGATGCTTGCACTAAATTTTGCCTACAAATTCATTTAGTTTTCCATAATGATACCTATTTGTACATGTTTGTGCCTGAAAAACAAGAAAGGAATATAATTTAGATAATGAAAATTGTTGTAATAAATGTCAACATTGAAGACAAAAACTGTTTATAATTTTTTTAATGCTAGTCCTTTTTTGCACCCTTCCTTTTGCAATACCATGTTACTCTTCAGCTCTTGTTCTTGTTATTTGGTTCCTCTTTGTTTTCTGTATTTGATTTTATTCATCATTTAGTACGGTTGTTTATCCTTTTATAGTTTATGTTATTTGTTTTCCTGTCCCTCGTATGCGGTCCATGTTTCGTTCTTGTTCTTAAGCTCTAAGAGCATGCTTCTTAGGAGTGTGAATATACGTTTTACAAATTTTACATTCATTATAATTGAAGGTTTATCCCAACCATTATATTATGTACTTAGCATTAATACAGACATTGCTTTTCATATAACTTTTCAGATATTTCCCACTATAATTAAAGTTGTCTTTGCATTTGCTGCAGGATGATCATTGGCTTGTCTGTGACCCTGGGTCTGTTTGTGCTTGAGCTCATTGGCTTTATGGGTGGCTTAACCATGTTTTTTCCATTCCAGAGTCTTCTCTGTATCCTTGCGTGAAGCTTACATGTTGGTCTTTACTTTATGTATATCAATACAGAATTATAGCACGATATTAATGTCATCCATTTTAGTTGTTTAAGTCTGTTTTTTAATTATTCCTCCAAGATGCATTGGATCTCTTTTCTGATTGCTACCTTGACTACAGTCAGCAACTTTTGCACACACAGGAGCAGCAGTGGCGCTTTCATATTTCCTGTTTGATGCATGGCCTTGTGACTGGTACTGGTATATTTTTGGCTTCTGCAGTGCTTTCCCAGCTGTTACCGAAATTATCACAATATTGGGGATTTTGTGTTTCAGAAAGGGTCTGTAAATTGTCTCCACCTTCTACAGGGTTTTGTATATTTGTTGGTACATTTAGTTTATGTGTGTGTGATGCGCTGTCAAGTATGGTTGGCAATTGTAAAAAGATTGAGTTGCACAGTACCCCTTCAAATCACTTGAGATAATTTGAGGCACACTTCCAGTTGTAGTTGTTGACAGCTTTCTGACTTAATATTGTAAAATAAATTGGGGTTTTTTTTTAATGCCTGTGAACCAATAATTAGAATAATTTTAAGAACTGTGATGGTGATTTTTCTTCCCTCATAAAGTAAGGATCATTAATGTCAAGTAAATGATCATGCAACACATGTCTGCTGAGAGATACTTTTCGAAAAAAAAAGAGAAATACTTGCAAGCTTGTACCAATATCATCATGACTTGAAATGTGATAATGTCCGTCCAATTTGAGTTTTTCTTGTATCATGAATATTTTAGAATAAAATGTTCTACTTTTTAAATTTTTTTGTTATTCAATACCATGAATTATGCACAAAATATAGAGTTTCCTTATTTTTTCTTAAATTGCAAGGAAACTTACGTTTTAAATCTTAATCTGCCTCAGGGTTTAAGGTCTAATGGGGAGTGATTTTTATTTCTAATAACTGGTTAAAGCTAAGAGAAGCAACTGTTTCCAAAATATGGGTGAATATTCACTAAGTCATAGGTGGGAACCAAACTTTATTCTGGGACTGAAGTATTGTTAGACCTAGGTGACCCCACACCAATCTTTTTCACTGTCATTTACCCCACTCCACCTTTCAGCTGTCATGCTTGTTGGGCCCCACATTTGTGTGTATGAGCTGTTGATCTTAATGTTCTTGTGAAGAGCACATCTTCATAGACACCCAAGCTCTCTAGGCAGAATTTCAAAGCGCTTTATAGCTGCAACCTCATGATATTGTGGGTGGCGACAGCTATAACGATTGCAAATATTTGAAACTTGCTATACCACCCTTGATGGAATCATCTTTCTGGTATTCCTCATTCTTATCAAGTTCATTTCCTCACATTTTTTCACTGCCTATCCATTTCCTTAGTCATTTAGAATTTTATTCTGTCCCAGGTCCATCTTGAGAATTTTTCCTCAGGACAGAAAACTCCCCTTCATACACTGAGCATAAAAAAAAGTTACTGTATTCCATTATACCCTTCATTGTAAATCCAAGGATAAGAACAATCGCATATTTTTACTACCATGCATGCATAAAAAAGATTTTAGAGACAAAGCCAACATTTTATTTTCACCAAAACTGAGCAAGTAAGAAAATCAGGCATGCAGGTTATGTGCACGAAAGAGGTGGCAGTGTTTTCAAGTCATAGAACTCAAGCTACTATAGAGACCCAATTACCTGTTTGTCTCGCACACTCCCACAACCATAAGACTTTTCTTATGCAGGACAAAAATAAGATGTTTGCCTTTACTCAAATCTTACCACAGACATATTGCAAAACATCAATAGACACTTTAGTGAGTGAAAAACACACTAGAACACCTCTAAACATGTGAAGTGTTGACCCTTTATCAGCATTCACAACAAACTTTGAAAGACTGAACTTTAAGCTTATGATGAGAAAAAAATGATTCAATCCAATGGAGGGAGATGAGGTGCACATAAACTGCTTGGCTACCCAAATGGTTCTTTTCCATCTGGCCTGACCTCCCTCTACCAGATTGAATCCATTCTTTCCTGCTGGATAGTAAAAGTTCTGCCTTTAAAAATAAAATGTAGAGGAATGCTTATAAGATTGCCATATACCTTCGATCAAAACTATCAGTTCAGGCAAACATTTGTAAATAATTTATAAAGTTTCAAAACTCATAATAACACCTAAAATTTAAGGGACCAAAGCTTTGTTCAGATTTTTTTAACACAATGTGACAAACAGCTCTTTAATACTATTATAATAAAATGTTTATATTATAAAAATAACATTGTCTTAGAAAATAAATCATGAAAGCTATTTTTCTGGTACCTATTATCCAACTGGCAGCTTATAAAAGATATTTTTCTAAACCTTTTCTTAAAACCAGATTTCAACAGACCCTGCTGCTTGACTTACAAAGACAAGCTCTTCCATTTATTCTGTACGAGTTTTAAATCTGATTAGGATGCATTAAAAAGCCAAAAACCACAACCATGAAGTGGCTTTGATAACATGTTAAAAAGTCTCCCACTACCTTCAACCTTCCCTGATAAACCAGATTAAGATCTAAAGATTTTTTCCCATTAAGATTCAAAGACTCAGCTCACTGCCAAGGAACATATGAGAAAGCAACTGCAGAATGTCAAAAGGGTGGAATATCTCATCATCTTCACACCAAGAAAAAAGCTACTAACATGGATTGAACCTTGCTTCAGTTTCTGCTCTTTGCTCAAATGTTGGCTGTCATGCTCTGAATAAAAATGAGTGTGCTGGGACTCGCTTAAAAAAACAAACAAAAAAAAAACAAAAAAACAGCAGCCTTAACAAAAACAAGACATCAGTGTCTCAGTTCCACCATTACAGACAGAAATGTCCATGTCACATCAACTCAACCCCACCCACTCCTTTTGTTGTCTTGTAATACCCCATAAAGTTAGAAGAAAACGAGATAATGCCAGTTTAAAGCCAGTGCACCAGTCCTGACTCGAGACATACAAAGGTTTTACGGAATGATTCCACCTGACACACTGCCAAAATGCAGCTTGGTACAAATTATGTCTAGTATTATTTATTGGACAATGTGACCCAGCAGAAACTGCACATTAACTATTGCATGAGCTGCAAAGCAAAATTGCTGGAGGTACTCCTGAATTTTTGCAGCAGCATTCAGTCCCTAGCCCTACTTAACGTTAGCAATCAGGACAAAATCCTTTTAATAAATGAAAAAATCTGTGCTGTGAGAGTTTATATGGGTAACCGTTTTTCTGGCAGTACCAAAACCACACCACTCACTGCAGCTCTAGTCAAAATGAATTTGAAGTAGCATCTTGAATTGCCAACAATTTATAAATGTGTTCTTAATAAATGTGTTCTTAGAAAAAGTCTTAAGGGGGCATCTGAATAATAAACTGTTTTCACCTGGAAGCTTAAATCAACCCATCCTGATCAAGGAAACAAAAATCTGGCATTACTACAGGAATTCATCTTTCTTTTTTGATATGCCTGTTAAGTTTTGCTTTTTTCCTATCATATTCTGTATTATGTAGAAGTCGTATAGCCTGCAAAAACTTGGCATGATTTCTTGTTCTGAGCATATAGGCTGTGACACCATCATCCCAAATATTTGTAATGCTCTGGATATTTTTTAAAAGTAGCTATTAGAGAAAATAGAGCAAATATCTTTTGCCTATAAACATTGGGTTTTTTTTTTTTGTTCAACCAAAGGTTATCATGGATTGTATTGCCAAATAGTCTTGTTTGTACAAAGTTCAGGGAAAAACAAAGCTTAGTCTTTGTTACTCCTCGAGGAGCATAGGGCCGCAACAAGAGGGAAAACATGCTGTTTGTTAAATGTTGCCAATTCTGTTTAAGTCTTTTTCCTAAAATTAAACATTCTTGCATTTTATTTTTCAATTCCCTTTCTTCAGAGGTATCTATAATCAGTTGTCTTTTTTGCCTCAAAGATAGTGCATTGTTCAGGCACAGCTCATCACACAAAGGCAATACTTGATAATGCATCTTCTTTTTAATCATTATTTCTTACTACCCAGGGCTGCATCATTTTCAATAATACACAATTTAGATACTACTGAAGCAAATTAAAGTTTTTAGAAATAAGGTGTACTTCCAAAGATGTATGTCACTTTGCACAAAAAATATCCAACTTTTAATATTTGAAAATAAAGTCAGCTGAGACAGGCAATAATTATTCCATTATCAAGGGCAAAGGTTCTCTTTCACAACCTTTCCTCATTTCAGCAAGTTGAATTTGACCTACACCCTTTACCCGAAGACCTTGTGTATTAAATGGTAGCCAGCCAGCATCATTTATACACTGTTGTAGTCATGATAAGTCATGAAAATCTGTTCACATCATCACAACAGAATGGAAAAAGCTGGTCTATGAATGCACTAGGCCACTTTTCCCAGCTTCTGTGTATATCACATACATTCACTCCCACACGCACAATTACACAGGTACATGCACTTTTAACTCCAATTCAAAGATTTGGCTAATAAAGCTGCCAAGGCCTGATCAGCATTACCATGTGCTCGGCGAAGTTCTTCCATCACAGCAGCTCGAGAAAACCCATAATTCATAAGTTTGGCTATGGAAGATTCTGAAAATGTCAGTGTGGATGCAGAAGATCCAGAGTGTGAAGGGCCTGGTACTGGTTGTTGCACTGACGTTGAGGCACCAGCATTTACAGAAGAGGCTCCTGCTGGCTGTGGCCTTGAGCCTTCCACCAAAATAATAATACTGGTATTATGAACCTTTTCGAGTTCCATACTTTACTTTTTCAAAAGCTATTATAAATTTCAAAATACTGCAGTTAGTGATACAATATCATTGCAGTTAACTATCCAAGAATCTTCTAAGAATTATAGACTATAAAAAACACTTCTGCAACACTGAAAAACAGTGATGGAGATAACCTCTCTCACTGTCTAAACTTACCAGCTGTCTGTTCTGACTGCATTATTGCCCGAGCCAGGTCTTGGTCTTCGTCTGTTGAATTGTGATTCATGTTCAGGCGAGCATGAACAGGCAACTCAGATTCACTCAAAAATGGAGTTTCTGTACCAGTTGTCCCAAAGACTAACATGTTCTTTCGCAGATCAATGATGCACTGAGAGACAAGAACCAAACAAAAGGACTTCAAACACAAGTGCCAGTATCCTTAGTTCTCTGCAAACAAAGCTCTTTAATGGAGGGGAAAAAAACAGACAGACAAAGCATTATTGCATACATTATTAAGAAAATTGCTCATATGAACAATTTATTCTTTGTTTCAAAGTCATTTCAATACCTTTTAGTAACTTCTGCATTGCTTATAAACATTTTGCGTTATGTTTATTTTGTAAATTAAGGAAATTACTGATCTACTTGACAGTTTAGTCCACAGTGAGACATACAATTATAAATGCTCCTTTTTGCATGAACTATTATTACTCAGCAATATTCTAATCGTGAACTCAAAATGAATCCTTACAAGCTACTCTAACATCGCCTGAAATGCAAGTGTAAATGTACAAATATCCTATAACACATTTGAAGCCTCACATAATAAAAAAAATCTCCACAATGAACAGATTTTGACAAACCTGATGGCGTTTCAACATATCCAGTCCAAGCAACATGTCCATTGGCTGATCTTCTAAAATGGAGAAAGAAGACTGAAAGAAAACTGGCCCAATCTGAATCTGACCTGCATAGACGACCAGGAAAAATGCAAGTCAAAATCCCAGAAGCAAATTACCAAAACAGTTGCTGAGCTTTCGCATGCATCACAAAGGAATCAGTTTAAAACCAAGTTAACATTATCTGGCAATTATATTATCAAAAGCAGATACAGATCACGGTTCCCAGTCACTTAATCCCCAGACACTTCATCCCCGACACTTCATCCCCTAGACTTTTAATCCCCAGACACTTAATCCCTAAACTAAATCCTTAACTATAAAATTATGAAGTCAGCGAAAAATTTAATTGAAATTCAAATTCAAATCATGCTATTAACTTCAACGTCATTTGAACATCTACAACATTAGTTAAAGTTCATATAAGCTAGTAAATTTAATGTTCTTCAACAATATGATATGAAAATAGTTCTTGAGTGTCGGGGATGAAGTGTCTGGGGATTAAAAGTCTCGGGGATGAAGTGTCGGGGATGAAGTGTCTGGGGATTAAGTGACCGGACACCACAGATCACACACAGGTAAAAATGTAAGCACACTTAAAACTGATAAAATGCAAAATTAAACATTTTTATTTTACACAAAACCACAAGCTAAAAGCTTTGAGACTATTAGAACTGAAGTTTATCTTCCATGAGCTATAAAATTTCTGCCTTTTAGCTAAAGGTTGTGTCATGCAGCTTAAAACAAACACAATGAATTTAAACCTACACAGATGCACTCTTCCAATGATTTTCTGTGTTCCAACACCTTTAGCAATCCCTGCCCATCGGTGATCAACAAGCCGCATGATGTGACATCGTTCTGCGCATGCTTGACTCATGATGGTCATTTGTGCCCCTGCAATTAAGATATTAAATAGAAATCATGTGCATCTTAACTCAATGATACTGTGCAAGTTAATGACAAGTTATAATACTTTAAAATGACTTTGTTTACACATTTTTCTTAAACCTAAATTTTTAAAGAATTACATTGTTTTAATAAACACTGGTTCTGTAAACTTTATAACCAGTTAAGTGTTGTATGTATAGAATGTACAAAACCCTTAACCACAAACTAATTATACAGACTGCATTACTCTAAGCAATGTTTACCTGAGTCAACAAAAGCTTTGACAGGATGGCCGTTAACCATACAATCTATGTACAGCATAACAACTTGCCCGAAACTTTCAGGTGCAAACTCTATTGCAGTCTCCATGTTGGTCTCTACATTTTTCATTCTGAAAATAATTGAAAGAGTTGAACTGACTTAGTAACATTCCTAAAGCATTACATAAATAATAAACATGCAAACCACAAGGCCCATTTTAATTATCAATGTTTTTAATTTAAGAAGAAAACTTACCAAGACAGGCACCTACTTGAAAAAGTCTTCCACCTGACCTTTACAATATGATAGAAATGGCCAATCAAGTTCTTTTGTCATTCACCAAGTCTCTTAGCAGATGAAAATACCCTTCCTTTTATTGCTCATAAACAAAAGAAAAATTTTCTCCCAGTCCATGTTAGATTTGACCAAAAATTACTACATGCAGAGAAAGTGTAAGCCAAGACAAGGCCGGGACAAGTGCAATCTGACAGGACATCACAGAATTGCCCAAGTCACAACCTTTCCTGAGCACACAAATCTTCTCCAACATAAAAAATAACCACCATTGTTCATGCTGGGCATCTTTTCAAGATGCACCCCATGGGATGTGTATAAGACCTGAATCAGCTGCAGCATATCTAGCATACACTAAGATTCAACGAAACCCAAAACATGTCACCATCAGAACTGATTTTGTGTATATGCTTCTTGTTCTTTAAACTTAATGTCCTAACAAAATAGATCATCAGTGGTGGGTAGGGTGTGGTGCTGGCAATGCTGCTTATGCTTATCTTATATTGCAACACCCTTACTACCCATACACATGGCCACAAATTTAAAAAGGGCACATAAGGGCAACAGAAAAGTGACCAACATGATCAAGGCAAGTCATGACAAAACATGCTTTAAAAACAGTGGTTCTCAAAGTATTTCGGACCGCTGACCATTTAACAAAAGTAAAAAATATGGCAGACCACCAAGGCCTAAAAAAATTAGCGTCTCTGGCAATTTAACATCACTTTGCTGACATATGATGACTCAGCCGCGGACCACCTGACTTATGCGTGCAGCCCACACTTTGAGAACAGCTTCTTTAAAAGACAATAAACAGAGGGTGCATCAAACCAATGTTTATTTAAATGACATTCCCGCGTCATGCACAAACAATACTCTAAATGTTAGGTCCCCCCTCTCCCCTGAAAAGAAACACAAAAACCAAAGCAAATATATATCATTAATCTAGTGACATCTTATATTTGGAAACAAAAAGCATCATGCAATACACAAAGCTAAATATAAAACAGCCAAGAAAATAAGGGGAAAGGCCAGCCAGAAGACAAACTTTGCAGGGAAACAAGCAGCTTTTTCCATGCCACATAAACAAAAAGAGTGCAGATGTGCAGTCGCAATGCACACAAAACAAATGATGCCTGTGGGAACACAAGCTAGGCCGGGAGATGTGCAATTTGATTCATGCCACACACAAAGTTGCACGCATCCAGACCTTGCCTACATTTCCTGTCTGATTACTAGCTGTTTACAATCTTCTCTGGTACTGATAAAATTCAGGACATTAATTAAAAAAAAAGTGTAAAAGGCACTCTTCACATAACTGGAATGCATAAAGTGGGAAGAACAATGTGTGTCCAGTAGTAGATGTGTTGGCATTTTCTGTCAAACTCCTATGCTTGACTGATGACTGAGAGATGTCTGTTCATCTTTATATTGTTCTCCTTGAAAGGAAGTAGGATAAACCTATATTGTGCCCATCTGCTAAAACTGTTTCTTAATTTCAAGTCTCCATTCACAAATATTTTTCTCCCTATATGGGTTTAATGAATTTAAGAAGTTCATCTTGCTTTGGGGGTTGGCATGCAAAAGACTCTCCTTCCACCATCTTTTGTGATAAATCAGTTTCCCTTTTTCTGGTAAGCAGCTGCTAGGTGGACAAGGGAGTTTACCAGCTACAGGCCAAGCAAATCTAAAACCAAACCTTCTGCTTCATAGGTGAGTAGTTTAACCACCAGCCTCTTCCATTAATAATTAGGTGTAGCATTAGCATGTGTAAAAAAACAGAAGTGCTTTGCAACAATGGCAGTGATTTAAATCTGACAATACAGAGACATACAATCCCACAACAAATGTGTACTTTTCCTCTACAAGTCTAATCAACATATATTTTATTTAAAATAAACACACTAAAAAAACCCTAGCATGCTGAAAATAAAAACAGGTCTGCATCCTTTTACCAGATCTATAAGATTTACTCAGAATGGTGCTCAGTGAAGAGCAAGAAAAAGCCGGGACACGTGCAATTTGCTGATATGCCACAATGTTGCCCGCATCACAGCCTTTCCTGGATCATCTTGCTAGAACAGTGACCACATCATGCAGATTTTTATCTTGGAAAATGGGAGCTTACATCAAAGCACATAAATAGCAAACCACACAAAATGAAGATGGTTTCTGTCAGGATATTAATAAACGACTTTTGCTTCTAAACAGAACCCAAGGAAAATTCATCACAAAGAGTCATCATGATCTAAAGCAGCAGAAACTATGTTACTAATATAGATGTAAATAATTAGCAAACTAAAAATTACTAGATTACAGCCCATGGATTAATTTTACCTGATCTCTTCTGCAATGCGTTTCTGTACCTCAGGATCAAAAGGGTCTGCACTAAAAAGTGCATGGCGTTCTCTCTCAAGGCGCCTCCTCTCTGCCTGCTGCTCGTTAAACACTTTGCTAAATTTCTCTGAATGAGATAAAAAAAACAATGTGCATGCACATATCTTTTAACTGGAGAGATATATTTTGGGAAATGCATCATTAGGTGCAGCTGTCAATGTGCGAACATCTCATGGGACCACTGTTGGTGCCCGACTGTGTTTCAATGTAGAAAGTTTTCTATTCTGTGTTAAACTGTTGTCATTCAACACTTTCAAAATACGCATGAAAAGCAACAAAGCTGACTTGACTACCAGAAAGGCATAATGATCTTGCAATGCTCTAGAAATGACTATAATTATATATTCTACTACTACATTTCCTTCAACAAAAAAAATTGTAGTTGGCATATCATTGAAAACTAATGCAAATATTTCTTACATAAACCACTAGAAGTTTTACCCTTACCCGGGTCATTTAATGCTTCTGCCAGAGTAGGGTTGCGTTCTTTCAACAATGCAAGCTGATGAGGGTCTGCTAGAAACATTGATCTGATAGTTTCTGGGTCAGGCTCAGAAGAAAGTTGCTGCTGGCGTCCACTTATCCCTGGTAGCTGAATTGAGCTGAAGTCTATGTTAGGTAAGCCTGATGCCAAATAAAAAATAACCCACAACTTTATTTTCACAAATCACTTTCCATGTTAGTTTTAGTTAATTTTTGCTCTGGGAGATACACCAGCAATTAAACCAAAAATTATAAAAGTATAAGGAAAAGATCTTAAATATAGGTAACTTTCACTAGCAATCATTGTGATGTCTTTAATGTGCTTGCTTAAATGGATGTGTTATACTTCTGCTTAAGCTCAAATCATGAATCATTATAGTCAAGCTGAAGTTGTGGTCACTGGTTGATTTGAACATTTACCTATCTGACAAAGCTGACTCCATCACAACCCTTGTTCAATTCATCCACAACTTAATTTAATCAATTTGACTACTGGCCTCAGTTGATTTGACCTACATGTATGAATGTTACTACATTCCTTGCTTGTTGTATATAAGCAAAACTATTTTTTTCAATATAAATTGGTCACATAATATATGCAAGTCAGATGCCATCGTTATCAAATGAAAAATGGATGCTGTTCGCAGTAATGCAGCACATGGATACTCATGCATGAACAAAAAAATTTAAAAAAGCAATTAATGCAATCAGCATGATAAAGCCAAATTGCCCATGGCCACAAAATGGGTCTTTTAAGCCCATGAATTGTTTGTAATACTCCACACCATATCTTCTAGTCAAATTGGCTGCACATTAAGTTTGTGGAGACTAGCTTAAATGGATTAGAAGCTACTTCACTGTGATATGACACTATGACAAAAGTTCCCCTCTGGCCTAACCCTAACCCAGACTTACGATTACTTAAATCTTTATTTTTGCTTTGATAATCCTGAAACCATATCAATGGATGTATAAAGGTTTAATGAGATACCTATCATAATACAGGCTTTCTGTGTTGCTTTTTGTATGTTTTGTGTGTTTGAATGAATAAATTTGGTAATTGCCGAAGAAAAAAAAGACTGGTCGAGGGTGGGTCACTTTTGACATATATTCTATTCACATTACGAAGTTTTGAATATTCGGAGTGCACTGAAACTTTTCCCAAACAAATTTCTTTAATTTCCATACAAAAAGTATTTGTCAACATATTCCTGCAAAACAAAAACTGATGTGATCTGAATTCATACTGATGGGCATCATGGTACTTTGTCTTGAAATCACAGAAACTTTGTTCACTGCGATTCTTGCTTTTGTCTTGCAGATGTGGGAAGTCATGTGTAAAAAATGGTTGTCGCTAATTTCATTAAATATCCTCTAAGAATCTCATCAACATGAGCAGATTTACTGCAGTATATATTTTGGAAGACTTTCTAATCGTGACAACCATTAGATTTCACCAACACTGCTCTATATTGACTTTTTACATGCATAAGAATCAGATAAGCTGTTATCTTTTTAACTACATTTATGGACTTCATGCCACATAGTTCTAACAATTGTAGCAAAAAAAAAAAAAAAAGAATATTGCAATTAATTTTATGACCTATGACCCATTTTAGGAGTTGAACTTTTGTCCCAGTATCATATGTGAAAATACACCTCCAGCTTCTTTTTTTAACAAGTGTGTCATGATTCCTGGGCATATCGTGCTACATACAAATGAAAGTTGCATTTTAATATATTGTTCCTCCCCCCACCCTCAAAAAAAAAAATTACATCTTCAAACAGAAAAATTACTGGCCCCTGAATTTGTAATGCAGCATCGATTACTTATTACATTTAAAAATGCAATAAAAATGTGCAGAAATTTTTTATACTTACAGAGCTAATTATGATTTTTAACAAAATTACATTAATCAACATTTTTCAAAACGAAGTTTAAGTCATATGGAAATTGATACATTTTTAAAGCCCATTCAAAAACATAGTAAACATGCATCCATACATATTGTTAAATGATGCAGGTTTTGCACTAAAGAAAGTTAGTCTTACTTGCATAATGTTGCCTTATGTACTGCTATTGTTCACTATAAAAGATGAAAATATTCTTTGTTTCACTGCAGAAAATTTTATGCTGGAACTTGTGTTACTGTAAGAAATAAAAGAAAACCTTGTTAAAATTACAGTAACTCATTTCCCACTAGAACTGTGTATACTGGTAACATTTAGTATGAAAACTGCGTATCATATGTACTGAAAGCAGTCTTGACGTCGGAGATTCCCGATGTCGATGAGCACAACTCGGACTGACGAATTATTTTGAGAAAGTGAGCAAAGTCTAGGAAGTTAACTGTTAATCGTTTTTCTTCTCGTATCACCTGACGATTGACGATGTCCTCCCCAATCATGTCTCTGTCCAAGCTGCCCAGTAATTTGCTGTAAGAGAAGCATATCGCCATCGCCGATCCCGTACTGCTTCAAAGTTAACCTGTCATCGTACAGTGGTTGCCCCTTCCAAAGAATTGCGATTTCGTGCGCGGGAACACCGACTTCTAATTCACACAGTGCTTTGAAACTCGCCAAATCTAGATCTTCTCCAACCTCCAGAGAAAAAATTTGGTCTGAAAGCGTCGTGACAGTCAACTGCATTGTACGTAACGCTGTTTGAGCAAACTTACGAAGTCCGTGAAAAGAAAGGAATGTGTTGGAGCGGAAGTCCTACAAAGGGAGATACTTCACGACTTCCGGTTACGTGGTGACAAGAAAAGGTGAATAAAGTGAACGATAATCAGCTTTCGAAATCACAACTATTTTTGTATCTTTCATTATTTAATATATTAAAGACTATTTAGTAATAATTATACTTGTGTTTCAAGTATGATTTGGAAAGGTTTGAATTAAAAAGGACCACCGACACGTATATTCAGTCAAGTTAAATAAACTTGTGATTATCAGTATCGTAAACGAAATAAAACCGTCGTTGAGACATACCAAGTCAAGCTTTAATTTTCACAGGGACATGTCTTCTGCGCTTCGTAGATGTAAAATCTTGCTATCGTAAGTCATTGTTGTCCTCAACCTTGCGTTCTTTGAGTCTTTTTTTGACTAATGTAGTCTTATGGAAAGGATTTAAAAAAAAAAAAATCGATTCTCTGAGTGGGAAAGCGAGGTCAAATATTTGTTTCGATCGTTTCTGCGTTTGCTATCATATTGGTTGTGTAGACGAGTACGAAAACCACTGGAGAAAGGGAAACAACCGTCCTATATAGCCATCGCAACAAAGGAAGTCGGAGTTCATATCCATGCGTCTGATCCAGTCCTGCAGGCTGCTCTTCATACGTCTAAATGTCACTTTTCTCCAAGTATACGCTCCGAATGAGACTGCACTGTCCCAACACTGGAGGCCATGTGAGTTTTGCAACTTTATCAGTCAGGACTTCTGTTTTCTGGACTGATATCACCAACACAGGAAGACGTGGATGATCCAGAACAGACTACATATGAATGACAACAAGTCTAAATTGGTACTGACTTGTCCCCAAAATTGTATTGATCATCCTTCCCTTCCTTATACTTTCCATAACCAGCTTATTTATTCCTTTCTTTGCTTCTGTCCTCTATTTAGGTTTCATTCTTGATTAGAGTTTGACTTTTTGTCACATTTCTCAAGTCTGCAAACCAGCTTATCTGAAACCACCAACACTCATTGTGTTCTCGGGGATCTGCTATTGCAATTCCCATTGGCTGGCTCTCCCAATCTACTTGATAGTCCAGAATGATACTTATCTGCAGATCAAATTCCTATTATTTGCTCTGCTTGCTGGCTGGCAATCTCTGATCGTACAGTCTATAAGCTCTCCACTTTGACTTATTCCACAGTTTCTGGTACAGGTCCTGTATATCTCACCAAGTCACTCCTATCAACTGATTCCTCCATCTTCTGACACCAGACTTCTTTGAATCCCACTAAGACAAAGACATATGGTCTTTCTCCTATCAAGCCCCATGAACTTGAAACAAATTACCTATCAGCCTTCATCATGCTGATTCTTTTGACCACCTTTAAGATAAAACTTAATGTGTTTTTTTTTTCAAAACCAATGACTTCACCTCTCCATGTCCTGACCATACACTGGCATAATGTATTCTGTGGGTGTCTGTTTTATGTGTTCATATGTGTATGGATTTAAGTTTACAAGTTTATTTAGAATTGGCCTGTTCGTAGTTTTCTAAGACTGCTGAAGGAGATTAGCAGTCAGAGGCTGGCAAATATAGCCAAGAGGACTCATAGTAAGAGGCTGGAAAATATAACTAAGACTGCTGGAATAAGGTAAGAAGGATGTAATTTCGGTAATAAGAAAAATCTGTATATCTGATTATTCTGTTTTTAATTTTTCTTGCCAGCATCAAATATTCTGAACCATTTTTCAAATTCATGTGTGTCTGCTCATTAAGAAACAGTCACAGGTGTGATTTCTTGCATTGACATTGCAGAAATGCTGAGTTACAGAAATAAGGCACTTGAACAGAGATATCAAAGACCATCCCACTGATTAGAGGGGAATAGAGCTTGAGTTGTATGCCATTTATGAACTGCCTTTACTTAACTGGGTGATGTGGATATTTTAGTTTCAGTTAAAATGAGTCCTGGGCTTGATAAAGTCACAAGACTAAATTTGAAGCTTCCCCCAGTTGTGGTGCAGCACATTGATTGAAAGAAATTAAGTGCTGGCCTCACATATCTTAAAATAAAATTTATTCCAAAACCTGAATAAGATTTTATCATGCACCATCCACTCCTCCCCCTACACATGTGCAACACAACAGCAAAATGGGATTTTCCATGAGGACCAAAGGCCTTTTTTTAATGCATATTAAATGTCTTTTACATTTGACTTTCTATAATGCAATACTTAGAGAGTCATCTATAAAAATATGTTTTGGCTGCTTCATTACTTGATAGGTTTATGCACATACAAGAAGAAGAAAACAAAACGTTGCAATGCATAAGGGTTTTCTCATGCTTTTTTTCTGTTATATACATGTCTGACTGTTGTATAAACTTTAATTATACAAAGCTGTATACAATATATGTTACTACAAGAGGTTCAATTTTAAACTCCACAGAAAACAATACAAAGTGTGGTCATGAGATAGCAACAACGTTGGCATTGAAAAATGAAAATGTTAAAAGCATCTGTTTTTACTTTGAAAGAAATGACTTCAGGTTATCACAAGTGCTTTTTTAGTTTTTCTCTGTGGTGGCTGGGAGCTTCATAAACATTGTGTTATTGTCTAATTAAAGTTTGCTCCATTCTGAAATGCATTAAAATAAAAGTGATAGATTATAGCAACATATACAATATCAACAAATAAGGGGAGTGCCTTTCTTGTGGAATATCAAAAGACTGCAAACAGAGAATAGGTTACATTTCTGCACCTTTAGTTTAACCCAAAAACTTATGATGAATAACACCATCATTCAATCTTAGCTTAAAAAATTAACATGATCAAATTCCTGTCTTCCTTTATCTGCAACTATTTATTTAAAACTGAGTTAACTATATTAGTGCCCTCTAAAACCATCCCAGTTTCTCATCCGGCCCTCTAGAACCATTCCAGTTTCTCATCCGGCCCCTTGGGAAAATTAATTGCCCACCCCTGCCTTAGCAGGTCACAGGATCACAGCAATGAAGGCTAGACTTCTTTCTTATAGCTTGTTATATTTTGCAGTGGCCAAAGATTAAATTACACATGTAGGCTCTAATGGCCTCAAGTATTGGGAAATGAAGGAATGGTTCACAAAGTATTTTATACTACTAGTCCTCAGTCACATCAGTTTGTCAAAGGACAAAGCATCAACATCTAGATACACTTGTATGGTGTATGAAGGCTGTTTGCTGTATCTTATAGGTATAAGATTGACTATAAACTTTATTTATTGTGATATAGTAGCAAAGCAAGGAATCATTATTCTAAGCACAATAAATACTGCATTACATGTATTCTAGAAGATTGATCATAAAGTTTACACTGAGATAATGCACTAGAAAACGGAATGCATTCAATCAGCATATTAATAAATTACAGTCTATACAGGAATTTGAGAGGTGTGAGTGAAGGTGGAGAAATGTGGTCAAAGGCAAATGCATGATGTTAACAAATATGAAGAAAGACCACCTGAAGTGAATTGAGAAGCATACTCCTCTTTCAAGATTTAATATAGAAGAAAAGTAATATTTGAACAAAAACTTGAAAAGTGTTTAGTCTGCAAAGGCTGCATCCCTACTACATGAACTCGAATAAAATCTACAGACAGTCCATGTACATAACATTACATAAGAAAACTCTTTAATTTTTTCAGTTACACTTGCGGCATTATGAAAATTCGCATAGCTGTGATAGAAACAATTTTTACACAATGATTTGGCCAGTAAGATTCATGTGGCAAAGAAGCAGCTACATACACAGGAAAGCAAGCAAGGAGTCGCTGAACTGGTTCTGTCACGGAAGCTGATCTTTGTAAAGGCATTCAGGGGCCATGACCAACACATCAAAGAACTGTGTTCAGACTCACTCTCAGAATGCTCTAGGCAACAGCTGAGCATTCAAGAAGAATAAACTTGCTCTGCCTGTCATCAGGAGAAAGGAATGCACATTACTTAGCTCTGCTTCCTCACCCTCTAGATGTGTGAGAGAAATTGTTGCTTTAAGCTGCAAGTTCTGTTGAATAATAGCAGCGCTAACTGCCCAAACACAGGGTGCTCAAAGCTGATAGTGAAACTGCCTTCACACGTTAATAAAAAAAAACCAAGTGCTGAAATACATGAAAGACTTGGAAGTCAGCAAAGTGAATTTGCTGAAATGAGTTACCTGAGGTTTAAACTTTATGTATGGCTCATTAATTGATGCCTTCTCTCCACATGAATTTATATCACACAAGATTTGTTTTCCATTCACCTAAAATGCAAGCTCTCTTCACTCTTTGTCCATCTCAAACACTCTAAGATCACTTTTCACAAAGAACACATAAACAATAATCACCTACATATCCAACAATTAAAAAGAAAAATACTGCCTAAATTCGGAGCAGAGTGAAAGAACCACATGTTAGTCTCCAGAAGCATCAGCTCCTACAAATGTACCAGCTATATTTTTCAAAGAAAACTGGTTAACTTAACTAAATAGCAGAAGATAATATTAACCTATACTTAAATACAATCATACGAACCAACCAATATTAAGTTGAATGCTTCTAAGTGGTCTGTGAAAGGTACATGTCCAAAGACTGTCTAATCCAGGTGGGACTCACTATGCCAATGTGATGTGGTATCTAGCCACACCTGGGAGGGCCAAACATGAATTTTCAAGTTGCATAATGAAATAGTGGCCCCAATTGCAGTTGAAAGGCTGCAGACTGCACCTATACTGATGGCATTCACCTGTTCAACATTAGTACACTACCAGGGAATACAATGCTTTTGAGACAATTATTATTATGTCTGTGTATATATTTTTCAAAGTGTTCACCTATCTTTGATGGCAAGATAAAGCAATAAATCAACTTTGATTATGTAAACCAGAACAAAATTCTTATCATAGCATAACAGTATCATTAGACTAATGAGCCATACTGATTGATGAGCCATGCTGACCTTCAGCATAGTTATATTCTTTATTGAGATCACTTCTTAAATAGTAAAGTCCCTCTTCTAGTAACTGTGAGAAGAAAGCACTCTCTCTTGTCTCACACATATGAATGCACACTCACTCTTATGGAGGAACTTAAAGAAAAAAACATGGAGTTTTGACTTTTGCCCACAATGAAGGATGCTCTACTTTTTTTTCAGTTTGGTAAATTTATCCCATGCCAATCCTAGTAATAGAAAACAGGAGTGTGAAAAGAAATTCCTTCTTTTTTTGCAAGCTTACTAGATTACTGTCTCATATTTTTGTTGAATTTTACACATTCTATCTGCATCCCAAAAGTCTGTCAAATATCTTCCCTATCACAAATGCCTTTGTGGTGGAATGTACAATCATAATGGGAATGTACAAAAATATGTACTATGGCAAAAGAAATAAAGATATCAATGGGTGATATATTAAAGTGGACTGCACTACTAAGGTTTATGGAAATATCTAAAAAATATATAAATTATGAGTCTTAGTTCATAGCATCAATAAATAGATGATGTGAAAGCTTTCAGATGAATGATCTGAACTTACGACCCAGTGTTAAGTGGACAAACAAATGACTCATGATATCTAACATACGTATAACTCTTTTCTAAAATATCATGTGGGTGTTCAAAATTTCTAGATTATTCACAAGTCACTGTTCTTGTCATGAAGTGTTCAGGAAGTCTCTCTGTTATATAATTTACGTGCATGTTCATATCCAGCTATTCTTGGGGAAGCAGATAGCCGAGTGGTTAGAGCGCTGGTATCCGAACTGAGTGAGCACTGGTTCAATGCCCTATTTGTGCAGCAAACTTCCTACCAGTAAACCCAGTTGGCAGGAATGGGTACCTGACTCTTTGGAGGGTTGGGAAAGGTAAGGCAGCGAGGGAGAGGAAATGGGCAGATGTTGATGAGAAAAGTGAGGTCTCTAACACCTCACCCCCAACGACCTGAATAGGTAGGGGATGGCCTCTACCTATCTAAAGTGGTATGAATACCAAAGCAAATCCTGCATAACAAAAGTATGATGTGTTAGGGAAAACATTAATCCTTCTACTTTCCAATGAATTTTTCAGATGTCCAGTACTTGATAACATCCCACGCTGCTAACATTCAGAAAGTGTACTCATTGATAAGAGAATAATTACTGATTGTGTACTATCTTGAGACTCCAAAAACACTCATTGCAAAGTACTCCCTGCACATACAGAAACAAACACATCCTCTCTTTAAGCTATGGTTGTCATGATTAACAACATTATCAACCTACAGTTAGACTTACAATTTATAATTAACTGAGCTGGCTGTCATAGGTTCTTACATAAATGCAAAAATTGAAAAGTGTCATGCACATACAAGCCAGCACAGGTTTATTCCTATATAGTTCATACACACAGATGTGAAAATATTTATAGCTATAGCATTGATTCTCTGAAGAGTCAATGGCCACATAAAAAGATCGTACAGTGGTAATTAAAAAAGATGCAACCTTATGCACTTAATGTATACCTGTACATGGTTATCACACACACTCTCTCACACTCACATATAATCACATACTCTTCTGAAGAACAACAACAAAACATAGGGGTAAGCACGTACATGTTTCAGAGTATCAGGATTTCTCTGCGATAAAGATTATACAAGGATCAAGGCCACGCTGAAGCACACCCAATTTTACAAATAAAACATTTTCACCAAAGACTTGACATGAAGATGCAATGACAGGATAAAGCTATCTAAGGCATCCTCAAATCATATGCTTTATGTTTTAGGGGACATTTTTTCAAGGCATATGAAGCACTCAGTGAAAAGCATGGTCACAATGTTTCTCCATTACCAAAACACCATGTCTGTAAAGGAATGTTGTATGTGTGTGGGTACGTGCAGCATTTGTCCTGGCTACTTGCATCAGAAAACATTAGGTAAGAGTAATTCGAACAGGATTAGATGCTCAAGAAGTGATAAAAGTTTAGTCATTTTTACTCCTTGAGGAGCATAGGGTCGCAACAAGAAGTGATAATAGGATTAACCTAAACACACCCGGCAGACCACCCCAGAACTGTTTACATGATCTTTCTTCAACGCCTTGGATGTTGAACTGAATGTAAATCTTGAATGTAAAGATCTTTTATCTGTCAGGTACTTGTACCTGTTGTCAAAAACTGATATACTACAATTAACATCTTTACAACAAGAACAAAGACAATCATGATGTTTCAGCATGCTTCCCCACCCCCACTTTATTTCACTAGAACATCAAATGAAGAAAGAAAGTTCACTAAATGCCCTTTAATCCTAATAAGAAAGCATCACCATAGCTTCCCCTATGCACTGCAGCACCTTCACACCTTTACAGAGATACACAGTCACAATTCTTTATGTGCAACATTGGTGACAGCTAATTGCAGAGACACTTTTTCAAATAGATTCTGCATTCTTCACGCTCGTCAGGAGCATAAATAAAAGGGGTGCTTGTGAACTGTGATTTGAATCATCCTGCACAATATGAACACACTCCTTGTAGTTCACGCATCTTAGCTTCAGTCGCATTATGATTATGTGGTTCCTTGACATAAAGCAATGACAGTAATAAGCAACACAATCTGTTGACTGTTGAAGAGTTCGGGTATTCTCACACAGCCTTATTCATTAGGCAGTCAAGTCTTTGTTACTTGGTCCCATTGGTCTTTAGTGCACTCTGTGACATGAAAAGACAGGCAGCAGCACATGTCAGCCTGGATGCTGGCAGGGCAAAATATCCTACCATGCAAAGGCACAGAAAAAGCCCCGACATTGTAAGACATGCAGAACTGAGGTAGCAGTGCTGCTCCACTTCACCTGAGTTCTCAGCACCTTCCAATCTGTTAGTGTCTGACAGCATCATGACATCTGAGTTCTCAGCACCTCCCAATCTGTTACAGTGTCTGATATCTCCGTGACACGTGGATTGACTTTTCTGATGCAGCACTGGACAACACATCCCTGCATACATCGTGGCAGCTGACAATGCTGCAGTTTCTCTCAAACGCTGAATGACTGAACTTGGTTTTATGGCTGTTCCTCATATTTTTATACCTCCCTGAAAGTATAATACACAAGAATGTCAGATCTTTGTTGCAAACTGGTTGTTACCCTATTGCTTGCATTGAATATTTATGCATGCTTGATCTACAAGAGCAAATGATATGTGCTCCGAGAGAAAACTAAAAACAAATCAGAAAGAGAGATAAAATAGAATTCCCTACATTTCATTTGCACCTCACTATTTACTCTTTGGAATAACCTCCAGAGAGGTTTATTGCTGTAATTAAAAGGCTTATAAGCTTATATTTTGTTGTTGCTTCACATTACTGGAAAAGAAAGCACATCTTAAACAAATCAAATTCTGATTTATGAATATATTTTTAAGTGGGAAAAGCCTGCCAATTGCAGTTGCAACACTTACGAAGCCTCCACGCTTGCATCAAGAAGTAGATGTTTTTTCATGATGAGCAGCTGTGAATGTGAGAACCTCTTCGAATGACCATGGACTGGCAGGTTAACAGAGGAAATGCCATCTTCTCGTTCACCGGTCTTCAACGAGCTGATAAGCTCTGCAATATCAGATGACGACTTTGCTCTGCAACGGCTGCTCTCTGGGTCTGAATTTGCCACAGAGTTATTAGTGTCAGTTTCAAGGCTGCTGTCAACAGACGACAATGACCGCCCAGTCTTTTGACTTTCTGTCTCTTCACTGATGTCACTCTCAGGGTTAAGGTGCAGCGAGCCTGCAGAACTGACCCCAGAGGAGCTAGGCATGCTGTGCACAGAATCTGAGCTCAAAACTTTTCTACGTAGTCTTTCCTCTAACTGATTTTCATTCTGCCATGAAAGCCTTTTGTGGATGCTATTGTCTTTCTCCTGTCTCAGCTCCTGAATGGAGTCGGCTGTATAATATCGTTTTTCACTGCGCGAAACCCGCCTCTGGTTGGGTTTGTTCAAACAGCTATTGAAGTCACTGTCAAATGAGCTTTGCTCCATCAGACACGACGGTGAAAGAGACAGGGATCCAACTGAAGTGATGACACTCATATCATCAACAGTCATACCACGATTATCCCCCTCTTCATCATAACAGTCTTCAGTCCCTGCCTGCATGAGTTGACTCCCATGGATGTTAGGCACAGACTGGCTGGCCTTCACAGGTTTATGTTTACGCTCGTTTGTTGGGGAGTACTCAGGAGACGATGAAGCGTGCCTTTCCTGACTCAAAACATGGGTCCTGGAAGCTCCTCGAGATGAGATTTCACTACATGAACTCACACGCTCCAGAGCCTGAGGACTAAGGATCCCATTGGAAGGTAATGATCCATCTGATGTCTTTGCAGGTAGAATGTTTGGAAGAAACTGTCCCTCAGTTGAGTCCATACTTGCAGAGCGTGGTATGGATGGCAGATCAGCTACTGGGTGGTATTTCATGTTCAGGGGTGTTGTTCCAGGTGAGGAATTGTTCTTTGCTTCTTCTCGACTACGGCTGAGTCGAGAGACATGCAGCCTGTGATCTTCCATCTTCCGTTCATTATATTCAGCCTGTCAAAAACATTTGCAAAAGTAACATTTGGTGTTACATTCATATATACAGCTTCAAAATGTTCACATACACAACAAAATTTATAGCTGTAGTGAATGCATTTGTATTTTCTGCTTGTAAAACAGAACAAATGATTTATTTTTATTAATTCTGCTTTCACTTGGAAACGACAAAACAATTTAAATCAAACTTGAATTCCTTTCTCTCTCTCATGCACACATACACACATGCACAAAGTCAGATCTCTACAAATATTAACAGATTTTGCCCCAGCCATCTTTACCTGAGCATCCCGTATCTTCTCTAGCCACAGTCTGACAGCAGTTTGATCACCATGGAATGTATAGGCGGCCACAGGCACATCATATTCATTCATATAGATCAGAAGAAAACTTCCTGAGGGTAAAAAAGTCATAAAGAGAGCGCACTTGAATGCAGGGATATACAGGGTTATCCAGAGATAGACATTCTTGTCCCACTTTTATTTCTATTCTTTAACTAAAGAGTGTTTAAAAAAAAAGCTGCTACTAAAAGTATTAGTATTGATCCGTAGGATATATAGTTAAAATTCACTGCTACACAAGCATGAAAAGTAATGTATCTGACTTTAAACATAAGAATTGTGCAGATGAAGAAAATGCAAAATGACATTGGCACATACATGGATTCATACAATCACATGTAAAGAGATAACTATCCAACCATCATGCTACATCATGTATGCAAGTGTGCTTGAACACATGCTCATTTTTCAGTGCAAACCCTCCACACATACACGCACTAAAAGGATTCAAAATGTTCACCTCTGTCCTTCAGGTCTGAGACAACAATCTGATCTAAGCGCATGGGTGGGCGGAAAATTTTATACTTGTCCATTCGCTTGTTTGACTTGCACACCAGGATCAGGTCGGTGAAGAGGAAACAGTCCACATCAGTCTGAGCACACAGATAAGGTTTGTAAATATATATATATGAAAATATATGAAGTAAATTAAAATAATAAGGGTTCATCTTTAGAGCACAATTAAGCAATGCATGTAAACATGCCATCTGTATCCATGGAGCATTCATAAAAACATGCAGGAAAAAAAAAACCTTCTCCAGGATAAAGTTAGACTGCACTGTTATATTGTTCTTGTTATTTGGTCCTCTTTGTGTTTTCTGCATTTGATTTTATTCTTCATTTAGTACGATTGTTTATTTTTTTATAGTTCATATGTTATTTGTTTTCCTGTCCCTGGTATGCTGTCCATGTTTCATTCTTGTTCTTAAACGCTAAGAGCATACTCCTATGAATTTGAGCATGCGCTTTACAAATTTTGCATTTATTATTATTATATCATGTCAAATGAAAATATATACAGTGGAGAAAGTTTTGTATAGTGATGACTGAACCTCATCTTTCCTAGTTTGATCTTGGCATTCTCAAACTATACACTGTACATGCCTATCTCACACTTCCAGCAGCATACTCTGAGGCTAACACAAATTACACACCTTTGACTGAGATTCCTTCAGGCGAAGATTCGAATGCATAAGAAGGGAGCGTGTTTGAGGAACTTGTAGTCCAGCCATGGGTGTCATGAGGTTGAACTTACTGTTGTATTCCTGTATTATCTGAAATCACAGATATAAAACGTGTTTTAAACATACTTTTATATCAAAAGAAAAAAAGCATGCATGAAACTGCCTGTGTGAAAGAGTATGCATAAAAGTGTGCACATTTTCAAATCCAGAAGCAAAAGAAAAGGCATTCACTTACTTTAACACATTCTTCACTGGGAGGCTCCACACAGTCATAGGGCTCTATTTTGGTCATGATTGCTTCCAGTCGTTCCATGTCTAGCTGATACTGCATCTTGGAATTGATGCTGATCACACATTCATCGACACTGGCAATCTGTAATATCATTATTGCTGTCATCCTCATCACAACCATCATTATCACATAGCGAACACAAAGAATTCCCACACATGAGTCCTTTCCTACAGATCAGTTTAAAGCCACTTCTGTATGCTGCATACAATTCATTAACACTATATAAAACATTGTACACTTTCAAGGCAGCAGACTTCTTTTTGAGTGGTTTAAAAGGGACACTGTTCTAAATTTCTACAGATCCTAGAAAGAGTTATTAAAAGATAAGAAAGACATTTGGCACACACAATGCTTTAAAAGATCAGCTTTCCAGCAAGAAACACTGCTTACCATTTCTAGAAGATCTCGTCGCTGTCTGTCATCTTCTGTTTTTCTAAGAATAGCTTGAAGCAGGAGGGAATACTTTGTGATGCGTTGTACGGGTTTTACAAGGAGGTCTGTCAACTTCAGCCGATTGCACTGCTTTTGTGTTTCAGCCCACTAGAAATAAAAGAGAAGAAAACATCCTATTTTTAGAACAATGCTACTGGCAACATTCTGCAGTCTAGATGTGGGAACAAACGAAATACATCTGTAGCACTGAAAAATCTACAATGAAGTTAAATACAAAAAATACAAAAATACAAAAAAGGCAGAAAAACTGTTGATGCCAGCATTCTTAACGAGTAACAGGTGGCTGTGGCCCAAAGCTCCTTGAGGAGTAACAAGGAATAAACTAACCAGGTGGCTAAATTCCTCACTTGGCAACTTTTATTAAGTTTAGTTTTAAATGAATATCACATCAGATAGACACTTATTGACGCCTTATAGTTTAGAGTTTATTGTTCAACCACTAATTAAATGTGCTTTTGGTTTTTTTTACCACGAACATAAATAATTGACTGAATTATAAAGAGTTAAAAAAAAAGAAAAATCAAGCTCACCAAGACAAACATCTTGAAGAGATCATTTTCTGTATGGCGTGACTTCATATACTCAGTACATTGTTTCTGCTCCATGCAGTATTTCGTGTAAGGTCCAATCAGTTTTTTGAACTAAAATAACAAAGATATTTCAAAACAAAAGAATTACAAAGCTAGATTCACACCATCCGCAAAGTTCAAACGACAAATAGCTAAAAGACATCGGTGGCTAATGATTATTTCTTCATCTTTCATGTTGGACTTCTTGAGTCACTCCACCCTTGTATTTCTCCTTTAGTAAGAAATTGTCAAATGAATTATGAAGAACGCTTAAGATTTTGCTCTGGACATCAAATGTAAACATAATAAAATTAAGTATTACATTTATTGTGGAATCCAATGTAACAAATTTAAGGAGAATTCCCAGCATGCATGACAATTTGATTGTGGTTGGCAAATTACAGTTTTCACAGAGCTAACTGTAATTGACTGGATTGAATGCCAAGCTTCTCAGTTTTATGTGGTGCATCACATGTACTGCATACACCTGGCCTAAATAAACAGTTGTTACTCTACCATGCATCATCATCATCACACACCTCACTGAGAAAAGCAGGCTTTAAGAGGGAGGGATTCAGAGGGTGTCTGTTCCTCCTGGCATCTTCTAGAATGTTGATGAGGCTATCTTGCCACAGCCGACAATTACATATCAAGACCTGGTCAATGTTACTGAACAGGCGCTCAGTCTCAATCTGCAATCAGAGTGCATGTCTTCAGAGTGAAGTCTGCAAAATTTAATTCAATGTAATTTTTTTCTTTTACAAAGCAATTCGGAAATTTTTTTCAAATGAAAATGCACAGATATAAAACCTCAAAACATCCTTGTGGCAGTCACTTGTGAAGTAAAAATTAAAACAAGATATTTCTCATAACATGATCTACATTATGAGACATTATGCAAAGTAATCACAGGAAATTATAGAGGTGATCAGCTGATGACATAAACTGTCATACGACACCTGTGAAACTTACCTCATTGAGCAAAGCCTCTTGCTGTATGTTAAGAAGACAGTTTGAAACACCTGCACACAAAATGATAGTCTAAATTTATTATCAAACATCACTTTCAAATAGTAAACTTGAGACATAAAAATATCGTATTATGATAAATGATCTCAAATATCTTTATTAATCTTTTTAGCTGGTTGTTTATTCACCATCTGCCTGAACATTCAGCATGCACACATACGTATGCTGGGTCTGTGGGTTTGTATGAGCATAAATACATGGCGGTGGGAAATGAGGAGATGAGTGACAGAACTTGGTTAGTCGAGGTTGTGAATATAGCACAACTTACATCAATGATCACCCTGATCTGACTGATGTATGACAGCTCTGTTTGCAGAAGCTCCCAGATGGCTTCCTGCTGATCATGTTGCCGTTTTGTCAGGGTCTGTCAAGCATAAAAACTTAGTTTATCAACTCGTTCTATCTCACAGCTTTGTCAGACCTTCAGCCACACAAAAGATGGAATCCCAGCACACCCTATGGCACTGACGCACCTGACACACATGGCAGATACAGCCTGCTTACCTTACATGCCTCTGACAAGTTAACAACTGTTAGCAAGGCACTAATCAGATCTGATGAACACTGTTATTTCTGTTAAAAGACTTTTTATCATAAAAGTCTGAACTAATGTTTGCCTCAGCTATACATGAAATACCCATAAGAGTGTGCAGAAAACCCCTTTGACTGCAACATTAAAAATTATTTTTCGAGCAATCTTTTGTCTCTGTAAATGAGTAGCATAAATTCAAAAACATCTTAATAATTAAGTATGCTGGAGCCAGTTTCAATCAAAAGTACCAAGCAAACCAAAAAAAAATCCAAAGAAAAAAACAAAACCTGCCTGCCTTTTTGTTACCACATGTCTAAACTTATGAAAAAGTGATGGCATTAACATTCTCTGATTTTTAAACAGGATGTTCATCTAACAAACAGTTTCATGAATTAGATCAAGCACAATTCTGCATATTGCCTGCATGCTGTGTTAATTAATTTCATTTTTTTAATTAACTGGTGTGGAGAAACAAAATAAGAGAAAAAGATCATTGCAACAGTATCTGAGGCTAAAGCTGATATATAATTGCATATTTGTGCTTGAATGTGTGTCAGTGAGCGTATGTGCGTGTAGGTGTGTCGATGCCATTGGAGCACATGGAAACACAAAAACCCATTCCTCCAATTAATGCTGTTTTCCCAACTACAGGAAATAAGTAAACCCTATTTGTTTCTTCTACCTGGGTCAAGGACCGACACTTGACAGGAGGTGCTACCATGACCAGCGAGTGAACCTTTTGTCACAGACTTCACCTCTATATACTGACCGTAAGTAAGGGACACCAAATGTCCTACATGGACAAACAAGTTAACACCTCATTATGGTCAGCTGGCCTTTCATGCTACTGGCCCCTAGAGCTTCAGCTCCAACGTCATGTCATGTCATGTTCTCCCACCCTCTGTCCTGCCAGACCAGGTGTGACCAGGTCATGTACCTTAAAGCCGACATCCTACTTGATGATACCCCTCCCCCTCCATCCCCCATTCCCGCCTGACATGTCAGTTATTAATAATGAGAAACGAAGGAGCTACTAAAAATAGCCAGCAGCTTTTATTTTAAATTTTTATTCGGAACATATGATGTATTATTAGCAACATTCAGTGGGCTCTGGAGAACCTAACACAGCTAATGAGTATCTGGGCCTTTGATTTATATGAGCTCTGATAGGAGAAAAGGAAGAAAGCAATATTCCGCACTCTCTGACACATATACCCCTTACAAACATATTCCAGGAAACTGCTGTAGACACAAGCATACCTACACGTGCCTGTCAGGTGCTATGTGATTAATTGATCGCGATACAAGTTCTCTTCCATGTCGTCTCTCTTTAAAAGCGCCCACGTATGCAGAAAGGGATTGCACATATCTACCTGTCTTTTTTTTTTTCTAACCTTCTCCACATACTCGAGTGTCCCCTTGCAGCGAAGGTGATCAATCAGAGAGTTGAGAGGGGGGGAGGGGGCCGGCCACCCAGCCAGCCAGATAAATGTGGTGACAATACATCCTGAAGGGCGGGCGTCAGGCCTCTCAGTAACATTACCTTCTCTCAATGGCGAAGGACAAATTATGTATTATTGTTAATAAAATCTGAACACATTTCAAATAAGCATTTGTCTATGATAAACTCACGTAATTATTTTTGTTAGATGGTTACTTCCCAGCACTGCAATTTTATTTTATAGTTATTACAACTGACTGCTGATAATGACTTTTTCAAACATTAAAAATGTAACATTATAATTATAAAAATTTTATACAAATTTATACACTGGTTTTTGTAGCCATTATCTTTAGGAACTCCATCCGAGTGTCGATAAGAACCTTCACCAACATCACAAGGTGTGCTGGTCTGTTTTCTTTTAGTAAGGATGGCATATTTCTTCTTCAAATTCAGCCCCTACAGAAAACGCTGCTTTTAGAAATACTACCCTTTCGTCACTTCCTGTTTTCTCGATAAATCCAGGTGTGATTAAGAAACAAACATAATACTTTTCGTGCCTTTTCGGCATAAAAATAAAATCGGAATATGTTTTTGTGTTGCCTAATCCTCTATTTTCCAGCGATTTTCGCTGAGCGCTCGAGTTGCCCTTTAAAGATCGAGCGACGACTGGGTGCACTAAGAGGATCCATCAATCGTGCAAGTCGTCGGTCAGAGGGTGAAAAAAAGCATTTTTTAACTTCGGAACACACAGCAAAGCTTTTTTTTTTTTTTTGTTTCATCCGCTGTTAACAGCGAGCCCAGAGATCACGCCTAGTTTCTAGTTGCGCTGGTTCAACAAGTTCTACTGAAGCATCACCTCCCTAACTGATGAACACCGCAAGACAGCCATGTTGGTAGTCAGCTGTACCGAGGATCTGACGCTGCAAATACCTTCCTCCCCCTTTCCCCCCACATACAAATCAGCTTTTCATTATTTGTTGTCACTTGCAAACAGCGATCATGAGAAGTTTACTTTGCGCTCGTGGAGATGGCCGTCAGACCAAGACCCAGTGTATCAGCTCTCGACAAGACAACCTCGTTGACCACCATTAGCTAAGTCTTCCTGTTCTTATCAGCAAACCCCAAATTTACGATTGTGTAGCCAGAGAGTGTGGTGGGAGACGTTTCCCAGTCACGTCAGGCGACAGTGACGAACAGCCAGGACCGCCGGTGACGCTACGCACGTACAGTGTGACGTTCGGGGTACCGGAGGACAATTAAAGGTTGGTTGTTACGTCACTAGCTTCGCAAGTCGGACCTCGATCTGTCGGGTGGAAGAATGTGGGTGAAGGCACGTGCCTATGGGTGGAGGCAATCGTTTTATCAACGTTATGCCACTTCTCAACCCCTGCCTTTGTCAGGGTGGCGCTGACGTCTGTTTTTTTTCTACTTTGTGGGTTATCGGTTCACTGGCCAAGAGGTTTTGCGCATGTGATTGCTAAATTTAGCTCAAAGCATGTAACGGCGCAACGATGGTTCGGTCGGAGACAGGTGCGCAAACGAATGGCAGATACAGGTGGTTGTGCGCGTGCGTACTCTTTGCAAATTTTGCGTTTTATCTTTAAAATCTCTTGTCGAATTAGAAGCTGAAAGGTTGAGGCGTGTCGTATGTCAAACTCTGAGCACAAATTCTGCGAAGAAGCTACGATTATATGTCACATGCCTTCCCTCCATCCATATAAGTTTTTCTAATTAAAAAAAGAGCTTGACAAGACTGTGCGCGCAGGTGTGTCAGGAACACACACACACAGACACACACCACCACGGCTGCTAGTGTATGGACAGCACCGATGCCACCACTGACTGATAACAGGAGTCTGGCATCGCTAGAGAGAGAGGGTTTTCAAACTATTTCTTATGTTAAGGATTATTTTTGATCAACAGGTGCTACATTCCTGACAATGCTATCCTCTAAGTTTCTATGAAAAGGAAGTCACGCAACTGCAGTTGTACCTCGGTACCCGTGTACCCGAGCCATTATCACCTATTCTCTTGTTAGCACTGGGACAGCGCCACCAACGGGGGTTATCTGACATCTTCATTCATATCCGACAGTTTGACCCTCTCCTTCTCCCCCACCTACCCAGTTTCCTGTCAGGGTCAAACGGGGTGGATAACAGAGGCTTTTACCCGTGGGAATGTCCTTGTGACTAGTAAAGAGACGAAGTAAAACGGGGGACAAAACCGTTTTCCTGTTTTTTCAATCTACTACAAGGGGTAAGGGCGTGTCTAGAAAACTCAAACAGAAGAGGAAGTTTGAGGACAGGTGGTGAAAGAGTGGAAAAGCCTCTGAGTTACCGAGGTACCAATGCTTACAACTGCCATCGCCTCTGTTTGAATTTCTCTCGTTCATCTCAACACTACTCTGACATCTCAATGTGTCAATGGCCAGACACAAATATGTCTTACATAGCCAGCAGGCAAGAACCCTTGACCAACACGAGTGATTATTTTTATTTATTTTTCTAAGAATGGGATACGAGAACAGTAGAGAAGGGTAAACTGAACAAAGTCGGGTGTTTGAGGAAACAGAGGTCAAAGGCCGCACGCGCAGGGATTCTTACAATGGACCCAAGCCTCATAAATCCTTACTGGCTCGGAGTAAAACACAAACTCCTACCCACACCCTCTCACAATGTTGCAGCTCTCCTCTCATCCATATCTAGGTAAAGGAGAATGTGGAAAATGCAATCCTCCTTTTGCACTTGTAAACACATAAACAAAGGCGAGTTCTGTCTCGCCTAGTCGTAAACGGGCGTCAAGACGGTTTATGTCTCTTGACTTTCACAAACGATTCTGCCACGATTTCTCTGATTCAGATTTACTGCCTCTTGTTTCCACTCAAAGGTAAACTTAACAAAGTAACAGTAAACGAAGACGTTGTCGTGGATACATACTCCCGACTGTGGAACCTGTCATAAAGGACAATCTCCAGACAGCATAGCCGATAAACACACTAAGACCAAAGTTCTTACATCGAAAAAAAAGGATCGTTTGCTGAATTTGTTTTCTTTATTTTGTTTACATAAAAATGAAGGCTATGTATATGATCAACTGTCATTTAAAAGAAGAAAGTTGTACGTACGGATGCGTTGTCCACCACGCTGCTCCAGTGAGCCTCCGTCTGAAACAACGACTCGTCGAACTTGGGTCGCCCCAGGGACAGGAGCTCCGGCATAGGGGGCAATCCATTGCTGCTGTATCCACACAGAATCTCGTGAAGCTGCTCGTGCTTTTCGCGATCCTGTCAGACGAAAAAAAAAAGAAACATAACATGATAGAAATTAATACATTCAAGCTCAAAACAGAAAATTTAAATTGATTATAAGCTGGAGATACATTCCATCAGCGACACAGTTGAAGAGCCTAAGGGAGGGAACTAAGGGGAAGAGGATGGGATCTAGAGATTTGTCCGATAAACCAGTGAGAGAGAGAGAGAGAGTGAGAGAGAGAGGGGGAGAGAGAGTGAGTGTGTGAGAGAATGTGAGAGAGTGTGAGTGTGTGTGTGAGAGAGGGTGCAGGGGGTGAGTGGATAAACCAGCAAACACGTCGCAAAAATCACGCGAATGAATGGCAAACAAACTTCTTGTTCTCGTCATCCTGACGGTTATTGTCCCTGTCTATAGAGTAGGTGAGAATTGAGGAAAGTTTGTATGAGCGACGATAACGAGCTGATGTGACGACGTGCGTGACGTGAGTGACGTGCTTGCGAGAGCGTTGCGTGTGGATGGAGAGCTTGCGGCAAGAAAGGACAGCAGCACAGCAAGGACGCAGTCCACGCAAACTCTGTGTGTGTGTGTGCACGAGAAACAGTGTGTGAGAGGTACATCTACTGATGTTATCAATATCCACTGAGGATGAGAAGGAATCAAAAATATATAGCGAAAGAGAGAGAGAGAAGAAAACACTCCCCTGGTCACAACTGACGTCGCACTGGCCGATACATGGGGAGGTGGGGAGTGAAGGGGAGAGGAATTGATGTTTCACGCCCTCAGCAGCTATCAACTATCACGGCCAGGCAGCCATCCCTGCAAACAGATGCCGCACGCACAGAAAGAACAGCGAGCCCGAGACGAGAGTTGAACCCTTACCTCCCAACCCTCATTGTATTGGCGACAAGCGATAATAGTTGCGCCGCTCGACCGCCCGACACACAAAGGTGGACAGAATGTGAGAGAAATGGGGTGAAGAGGCCAAGGTCGGTTTTGCTGAAGGACAGAACGCGTGCAACGACTGCGATACAAAAGGCAGAGTGTATGAAGATCCTTAAACACTTTTCTAACGATATATCTCGGACTTAAAGATGAGGACCTTTAAGAACAAAATTCTGTTTTAGCCTCTACCTTCCCCTGGCACTGTCCCTCTAGAGCAGAATAAAGTGAAAAACATTTCAGTGGATAACGATTGTTGAAGGAATAACTCGCTGTCAAATATATCTCTTAAGGCAACAAGATTAATATTATCTATCAAGATATGTCTTATATAAGCTCATGCCTAAAACGCCCTATTTTAGAAGAATAAAAAACACATAAAGGAATAGGTAACTCTGTCGTGTCGGTAAACACGACATCCTGATAGTGATATCCCAAGTTTTCCTCAAAAACATGGCATCTTGATAAAACAGGGTTTTCCTCTAACAAGAAGAAGAAAACTGCAGAGAATGCTAGTGAAAGGACACTTGTCTTAAAGATGGACGGAAGAATGAAGTAATTTAATACACCGTTTAATAAACACGTAGTAAAGCAACGATAATATTTACCCCCAATTCATGTTCAAAGAGATATTTTGTCACATCCTTCACCCTCCCACCACACCGACCACAAAGTTGCTACGAGATCGACCGATGAACAACTAACTACTGCACCCCGAGAATCACCGGTCACAAGACAAATGCACCGTGTTCGATTCTGCGCCCTACCTGCGTTTCTCCAACGTAGAAGACGCTTGACGTGAGGCTGGACCGCTCGAGGGGCAGGCTGTAGCGCCATCTGGACGTGTCCATGTTGTCCACTAGCATGTCACTTCGTGACAGAAGTCTCCTACCTGAACACTTGATCACCCGAGTTCTCCACACAGAACCTTCACCGACAGGAGGGGTAGCCGGAGCAGGGCCAGGGGAGAGGGAACAATTATCTGTCAACGGGCGTCCGTTTAACCCAGGATCGGATTTCTCCCTCTCTATCCGCATCCAGCTTACTGGATTTCCCACCTGACAGGTTAGAGGCTCGTCTCACGAGTCTCGGAGATAAACACCAAGTCGCTTCTTGACCACGCGAGGGCAGGGGGCGGGGTCGAGCGACAAGCTGCAGGGCCTGTGTCCCCGTCCTATGAAGGCGTTCGCCATGACCCCATGACCCCGCATGGCGCCGTTTCAACTTCTGCCACTGTGACCCTCGGTGGAGGTGGTGGAGGGAAGAAAAAGAACAAGCCCCGATAGAGCTACTGTGGGTCCCATCGGTCTAAGGTCACTCATTCATCACAAGACGACGCTTGCGATGCGCATGACGCTCTTCACCGGACTGGTCGAGTCAGAGACTGACGATAACAGAATAACAAAGATGAGGAGGTCAGGCAGTCAGTCGCGTCCAGTTTGAAACAAAAACGATTTTTAAAGACACCTTCCTCCCCGAACATCCCCTCCCCACCCCACGCCCCACCCAACCCTAAGGCGCCTTCTGTGCTATTTCATCTTCTTTTGTGTTGCGCAGCTGTGAGGACGGCAGCTGCATGCGACTGGTCAGTTTGCTGAGGCGCACACTGCGCACACATTGCATCAGGATAAGATAAACAGCGGAGGTCGTTGAACCACGGGCTGCAGTTTGTCGGAAATGTGTTGCGGCCTGCCGGGTTCACGGAAGGAGGAGGGAGGGTAGAATAGTCAGTTGGGGTGGGTGGAGAGAGAGGCAAGCCTGCTTCTTCACACAGACCTCGTCACACTGTTCTTATCACACATCAGCATGAACGCTCGTTAGTCAGACCGCTTGAGAGAATGTCTAGGGACGTGCAGACTGTCAAGACTACAGAGGTCCTGGCCACCCACGTTTAATGATTGTAGATGATCACACACACATACATACAGCTAAAAGTCGATTTACACATACTTGGACTTCGTACAAAGATCCTTGTTTTGAAAATACCAAAAGAAAAAAAAAAGACATCAGCAGACAAGATCACAACACCCGACTGACCCGGACCCTGATACCGATACTGTTGTCGCCGACATGACACGAAAAAATTAAGAGTGCATCACTCCAGATAACAGTTGCGGCACAAAAGTAAAATAATTGTCATTTCATAGTGAAATGATGGACATAAAAAACAATTACTGTCTAAAGACAATGTAAGCTTCACTCAATGACGAGTGAAAGTATACTCGAACAGACTTCACGGTGTCTGAACGAGATGGAGAAACGAAAACTTGAACCTAGGATTGCAGTCATGCGCGTGTGTGTGTTTGTGAACAGATGCGATATTTTATATTAGTTTTTATAACTATATGCATTATTATTATACCTACATGGTAGATTATATACTTTATAATAGGGTTTTATAATAATCTTATCCTATGACTAAACTCCACAACACCTTATCAAAAGCCCTGACGAGCTCTAAAGAACCCACTCTCTCTCAGGTGTTGGTGTCCGTGGGGTACCCATGCTCTCTGCAACTTCTGGGTTGACCGGGTTCGCCTATCTTGCAGCTGTTCATTCCTGCACTCAATTAACCTTAGCGATGCAGTACGCTGGACCTCCAGGTGCCAAAAAATACATCAGTGCAAACACCGAGTACCCCCTGTACAGCAGGATGTCAAGCATGTCGATGATGAAGCGATCGACTCCGCATCCATGTTGCACCCGCGTGCAAAGGTGACGGCGAACCTCTTTGCTCGGAGGTGGGCTGGGTGGAGAGAGGCCAACCGATGCAAAAGGGTTTTTTTATTTAGTATTATTTTTAGTATATTTATTACAGGTGTAGTTCGTACAAAGTCTTAAAGCGGAAGGAGTGCGGCGCTAGAAGAATATCTCCCTCTGTCTCTCTGTCCTTCACTCTCTCGCATCCCGTTTAACTTTCTCCCTCTTTTCTGTTTCTTTCTCTCCACACAGACGTACATAAACACAAGCAGATCGATGTCTTCATTCTCTGAGATTCTCACACAATAATGAATGCTTTAGGTTTGTTTTCTTTGCTTTCGTCGGAAGAATAAGGACGATTCCCACAGCTTTACTTTTCCGCATCGTTCCTCTCCAACGACTTACGGAGAGGTTGGCGGGCTGAAGGAGGGAACAGATGGCGAGGTGCTGATGACTTCTTACGCCGCCTGACGTCCCTCAACGTCAGTCGCCATCTTGCAGCAGCCTAACTGCACGATCGATAAAAACTTCCGAGTTCTGCTCGACAGCTCTCCTCCCCTCCCTCTCCTACAGGCTGCCGCCGTGAGTAGTTCGCCCTCACAACAAAACCCATTCCCTTAATGTTGTCATCAAACGACAGAGCAGCTCTCCCCTAAAGTCTTCATCAAAAGACATCAAAGGCCTTCTTAATGTCGCCACGCAACGACAGAACAGACATCCTTAACATCGCCACCAAACGAGCGAGCACACCTCCTTCATGTCGTCATCGACTGACAGAAGAGATCCATTTAATGTCGTCGACACAAGATGGAACCTACCTTCCCTTAACGCTGTCATCTAACGACAGAGCAGACCCTGTTAGCGACTTGCCCATCAAACGACACCTTGCTGCGTCAGACGGTGATGTTGATGGTTTGCGTGTGTGCTGCACACGTCGCTCTTCTACACCTTGGATGCAAGGTCCTAACCCTCCCATTTCCATCCCCCAGCCCCCAATCACGGTTGGGTCTATGCAGTCGTCTGTTCCGACCTCGTGTTGGGCCTTCAGTCGCGATGGATACTGATGTGGTGGATGGCTGTCTGCTCCTCTCCCTCTCACCCCTTCAACTCTCCTCCTCATCTCCCAGCATGCCAAGTAACGACTTTGCACTTACAAAGTTAAAAATGCGTTTTTGGTTTCAGCAGAACTGAGAGAAAAATGCGTGTCTTAAAAGTGAGCATGGGACTGAGCTGCTGAGTTGCCACAGCGCATGCGCAAATGAAAACGCCTCTAGCGGGATTTGCTGAGTAGCAGTTGAGTAGCAGGAGCTGGTGGACATAGCACGATGATGGAACATGGCGGGCGGCGATTGGAGGACAGAAGGCGCTGTAGGCCATGGTTAAGGCAGACAGAAAACCAGTGTTCCTTCTCTCTCTCTCACGCACACGTACAACTTTTTTTTGTTTTTTGTTTGCTTGCACAGCCTGAATCGATTAGAAATTAATCGATAGTTTGGGGACTTGGGAACATCTGGTTTTTTCTTCGTGGAACTACGACCGTTGAGATGAAGATTCTATTTTAAACCCGCCTCCAAGTAAAAAAGTCAGTGGGTCAGTGGAGCGAAAGAAGAGGCTAGTCGCTGACATGGGGCAGGAGGGATTAATGATGGAGGAGGAGGAAACAGGACAGGAGGCAGACATGGGTTAGTGTACGCACATGAAAACAGAAGAGGCTGTGCACAGAACTGTCCCACCATCCCAAGCAAGCTCTTGAAAAGATAATCAAGCCACATTTCTTCCACCACAGAAAGTATTTTCTGAATTTCTGAGGGGCGTATTTTGCTGCTTGTGTGTTTCTGCTGTTGTTGTTGATATGTTGATGGTACGATGATACCTTGGTTCCTACGTCATCAACTATTATTGCTGTAATTATCGCTGACCATCCCAACTCTTTTCGTTCCGCAGGGATTACTTCAACACGGCGACCACCTCACGCAATCACCGGAAGTGTGTCGTTAAAGAGTCCTTCCCTCCATCCCAGTTTCCCCCAGTGCCTATGCCTCGTCCTTAAGTGTACTTCAAACACCTCCACTTTTGAGACAGCCGGGCCCCGGTTCAAAAACTCGGTCCTGGACACTCATTCCTCCTTTGGAGGTCAAGGTTGTTTGCTGGGTTCAGGTCCGTCCTGTACAGACTTGTCCAGTCAGGGTCATCCGGACACACAGATCGTCATCGTCATGAGGCTGAAAGTGGGGCTGGAGGGAGAGGGAGAGCGGTTGAAGAAAAGTTTCAGTTATTTCAGTTATAAGAATAAGCTCGGTGTCTTGATAATTGGATGTTGATGGATAGTTAAGTATTATACCAGACTGTCGGGCAAAGGGCAGGTCTCTTTGTGTGCGTGTGTGTGCGAGAATGCGCGTGTATGTGTGTGTGAGTGGGGAGGGGTGGTTGCAAGCGGAGAAGGGGTCGTTCAACGTTGACCCCATAAATAGGTCGCGTGTGAATACGTCACCATCGTCGACTATCTACATTGTGACCGTATACCCCAAAAAGACACTCGGGGCTTTCTCGCTGATATCAGCAGCAATCGATATGAACGCGTGTGAACACTCACTCACCACAAAGCACTCAGCGCTGTCTGCTTTACGAACCCATGCTACAATAGACAACAGCCGACCTCTTATCTCCTGACGTCACTGACAGGTAGTGGTGGGGAGAAACAGGAAACTGTTCAGTTCACAGAGTATTGGATTACCGAGATTAAAGAGAATGCCATGATAGCCTGAGACGCCATCTTGGTACCTGACGCCGAGTTGAGGAGATAACTAGTCCGAGCTGCTCTCAACCTCATTATTTTATTTTCTAGTGTCGAATTTCGGGAGGAAAGGATAGCCATAAACACACTCGACTTAGCATGTTTATCGTATACCAGAGAGCTGGGTTACTAAAATGGCGCATGGTGACGTCATGACTTATAAAAATATACCGTGCTCCAACGTTTATATCGGGATGAGAGGCAACATGAAGAGGGAACACGGGAGTTAAAAGAAGTGAAACACAACTAACGAATACAAGAAGTGCGGGGAATACAGTAGTGAGGGAATACAGGCGGTGAGGGGAATACAGGTAAACGTCACAGCCAGGAAACGTTACAAGGCGCAAAGAGTTCAAAGTCTCTACCTCAGCAGAAAGTCTGGCGATGGTGTCTGTCCATAAATACCAAGTGCGACAACGAATGCAAAGGAATGCGGATTTCAAGCTATAAACATTTTTACTTAAAAGAAAAATAAACTTAATAAACAATGAAAAAATAATAAATGAACAGGTATAAGCGCTGACAGCCGCAAGTGACATGTCACAATCTCTGCTATAAAGTCTACTCAGAAGTGTATACAGGTAATACTGTAAAATGCACAGTCTGCTCTGTGTGTGTGTTTGTGTGCGCGCGCGCCTATGTTCTAGTGCACGAGCACTGTGTTCCAAGGAGTCTCACGCAAGCTGACTAGGATTCAGATATCTGATAAGCCATGGCCCACGGTACCAAGTATTTATGTCGAGCCCGCACATCATGTCGAGAGGTTTCAAGTCACGCGACCACAACACGTCCTACAGGCAGGGAACACATCAGGATTAAAGACAAGCTTAGCACCGACCAATCTTTTCGTTCGGGTTGTAAAGGGATCTCATGAACTAGAGATCCAACAAAATAAACAAACGTCTGTCATAAACACAAACAACAATGAGTCTGTGTTTTTTTTTTAAGAAACTGCAAGTTATAAAAGCTTTCCTCACCATTGTTCAGCGAAATCATTAATCCACTTATTTGTGCGGTAAATAGCATTCCGACAGTAATGGTGTCTACCATTACCTCCCTCTACCTCCAACACCTCTTCCACACATTCAGACACACGTGCGCCAGCTATGATGGGTGGACGAGGAAGGTAACGGAGAAGAAACAGAAGAGAAGAAACAGAGAAAAGATTTGGAGAGGAAAAACTAGAGAAATAGACAAAATAAGGATGAGATGAGATGAGAAAAATGTAAACAGGGACAGATACTGACTACAGAACAAGCGCTGAGTTCGTGCTGTTTTCATAAACGCATTACAACAGCCTCTACTCAAGCTGCGGTACACACACACACCTCTTTGTCTCCAGTCCTACAGGTAGCAACAACAAATAAAAACATTCGCTCACCCTGACGCTTGTCCGAAAGCTGGAGGGCACCAGAGGCCAGGACTTCCTGTAGTCCGAGTTGACCACTTGGCGCGGTGGTCTGCGCTTCACCACGACGTCTGTTCCTGAGTACATGGCTGACGACACTGCCCTCGCCAGTCACGTCACTACGTCATGGCGACGTAGATATCTCGTCCTTCACTTCTCAGGCTTGTATGCGGAGTAGTAACTCGGAATCAAAAGATTAGCCTTTGCTGTCACAGCCCGGATGTGGAGGCGAACTAGTTTATACTTGGGCAAGGTTGTAATGTTATGTCACACGACAGACGCTCGATCCTAAGACGGATGTTATCGTCGCCCTCTTGGTACTGCCACGGCGCGTCACCTATTCATCTGCCTGACGTTGTGAAGAGTGAGACACCTGTTGGTCGGACCTCACCGTTACATGCGAGCTGACTAGTGTCAGAGGAACTAGTCTTGTGCGAAAGCAAACCAACGGCGAAATGCAGTGCCGCAGGTCGTGAGGTACACAGCTCTGTAAACCACTCCTTCCAGTGGGTGGCTAACAAAAGTTTCAAAAGTTGCACCTCCAGAGCGAGACAGAACGTAAGCAGCGACAACGAGCGAAAACGAGGCGCTAAGGTCTGTTGACTCGGTGCAGACAGCGTGAACAAAGCATCGCACTGCGACGACGACAACAACAACAACAACGTCGTCTGGTTTATTTGGGTTGAGCTTTCTTCTTTTCCTCTGGTCGGCTGGTTCCGCCTACGAAATTTCTTGCCTGCTGAACCGGAGGAAGAAAATAAATGCGAGATGAGACTGTGCGAGTGCAGCGAGCGAGGGAGACTACAGTCGGGGATCAGATGTAACACCTGTAGTTTTAACACCTATTGTGTGTAGCTGCACAGTAACGTGTGAGTGGGACCGACAAGCTTTGGCTGGCCAGGTGATAGACACCCGTCACAGGTAGGTGCTGGTTGGCAGGCACACCTTCGCCACGACACTGATACCCTGTCATTCCGCAGTTGGTAATGATAAGACGATAAACACGATAAAAGGATTGATGAGAAGAAAATGTGTTGCTCCTCTTACGAAACCCTCGTCATCTCCCACCCAACCTCCTGCCAAAGCCTTGATGACGATTTAACAGGTTAATTAATTAACCCTTGCGTTTCTTACAGGGAGGAGGGTGATGAAGGTGGTGGATGGGGGACGCTATGGTTGATTAACCCTTTATAGCTGGTGGGGAGTGTAGGTTCCTTTTATCGAAACGTTCTTTTTTCATTATTGGAGTATTTCCAAGAGATTGCAAGGATATCTTTTCTTTAAAAGCAACATTTAAAAATATTTATTAAAGTACTCTCCAAGGCACTTTTTTTTATTCTTCTTTCCTCTATAAGCTTTAAGAACAAAATTATTTAATTTCCGTCTTCCGAGTTTGCAGAATTAAGCGATTTCTGATATATCCTCATCCAACAGCGGTCAGGATGATTATGTCAGCAAAGAAATGCAAAACACGATTTTTAATGAAAACTAACTTACATTTTTTTTTAAATTCCATGTAAAAACAAACCACCTGACATTCGCATGTGCAACCCCTCTCTACCCACCCACACACCTTTTGCTGATATTCTGTCCTACCCAGTGACGTTTTCAGAGGTACAGGTGAGTCTAGTGAAAGTTCGGCTCTTCCCTTGTAACCCACGCGTGAGGTACGACATATACAATTGTTTTTGGTCTACGTACTTTGTACAGATGGCAAAGTTTTCTGATGTTTCGAGTTGAGGGCTTGCACGACTACAGGGTGAGTCAGCAGTGCTTCGTCCAGTTGATGTCGTGTCTCGTTTGTCGGGCGTATCCGTCACTGTCATCGCTGCTATGTGCGCATACCGACACGGTGGCCTGCACTTGTCACACCAGGATTTGTAGCTTCTCGGGATGTCTTTAGTCCTCACCGCATTCTGTGTTATTCACCACCAAGTCTTGATGGTGTTCTGCACATTTAATTCACCAGAGCCTCTTCAACGTCTCGGATCGTCGTGCCTTGTTCACCAATACGTCCTACGTCCTACGATCCACCAGTAGGTTCCAAGATCTTCATAGCTTCATGGGATTACTGGAATATTTACATTGAAGTCTTCGTGTCTTCACAGCATGTCGTTGGCAGGAGATGGACACTTGTCCACGCTACCTTTTGAATGTTTCAGGACGTCCTGCAGGACTCGGTGGACAGCTGCACGTCTTCAGATGTTGACGCCGTGTCCTCATCTACTTTGGCAGACCCCAGCCTCGTCTTCACCTGGCACACAATTCTTCAAGACTTTGTCCTCAAGACGGATGCACTCCTTGCCTGGGTGTGGGTTCTCTCCTGACCTCAAATAATCATGAGAACGATACTGCTCCACATTGCGTGGCTACTCTCCGCCTCACAGTCCTAGCACGCACTGCTGATGGTCGTGATGTCACAGATACTGTCTACTCTGTCCGCAGACCAGGCTGGTTTGTCTACTCTCTAAAGTCTACAGGCTAGTCTTACTTGCACAAAGACCACTCTGGTTTATTTGTACAACAATGCTGGTGCCCCGTGGTCTTCCATTCTTGGAATTCCTGGCTGTCAGACCTTACAACACATGTCTGTACAAGCATGCTTATTTTTTTTTCCTTTTCTTTCGTGCTTGGCCGCTGTAATTGTCTGTCTGTGCTACAGTCGTAACGACATGCCCAACCACACCGCTGACAAACACTACAACCACAGCGCTGTCCCCACTTACCCCTCCCTGTAAGTTAATCCGACCACACTCTCCAAACCAAAGCTCGATCCTGCCAATTCCTTCTGGGCTCTCAGACTATAAATTTACCCCTAATAAAATCTTATCACCATTACATGTCAGGGGCAATTATAACTTTTCTTATGTCTCTTATATAACACGCCAGTTGTGTTTTCGAAATGATTTACGCCTCATCTACTGGTAAAAGATAAGTTATACAAACCCTAAACTAGTGACTGGAGAGTTTAGTATATTAACCTGGCACATTTCCGTTTTGCCTTTTACATTTTGCATGTCAGAACACTAGCAAGCTGGCATGAACAAGAATTTCGCTGTTCAGTGCTCGATGTTATGTAAAGGAATGTGAACATAGCCACTGAACCAACACCACGTTAATGATAACATATGTAGGGTTACCTAGCACACGGTCACAATCCTTTCCCCGAGTAAGCAATTCTTGATTAGATATTAGTAGTCAGTCCCCCTTGTGTGCCACCGACTACCGCGGTCCTCACTTCACGAAAGGTCACTGCTGGCAAGGGGAGCCTGGAGTGGTGTCAGATGTCCCGATGGGTCGACTTCGGTGGCGGCTGCATTTTAATGCACATACTTCAGTCACTCCAAAAAGTCACCTTGGCGATGGTGCGATCCCTTGCTGTTGCCACCTCCCTCAACACAGGTAGTCTACAGCGGCAGACGTAAATCAAGGTTTTAATACGGGGACCCACACTCGCACCCTCCCTCGCTCCCTCACCCCCGCTGCCATTTTCTTACCCCTCCCCCACTCCTCAGTCACAGCTGGGCGGCGCACCTTGACAGCGTAAAGAAAAGAGCGGAGCGCAGACGACAGATAAGAGCTACGAGGGCGGGTAGGGTGCGTGCCTAGTGGGGGGTTAAAAACATTCTCCACTCCCTACCCTCCAAAACTAACCTCCATTCGTTGTTTCCCGTGTCATAACCGTGGCAGGGAACTGCATGGGGGGAGGTGGGTGGAGCAGGACTCGTAATCTGCACGGTGATACGCTTGTACTCGGTCGAGTGATCAGGATTCGCGCCAAACATTGCCAAGAAAACCCCGGATACGGAGAATCTGGGGGTGGGCGGTGTCTCTCCTTCCTTTCTGAGATATCGCGAACATTTATCTCCCTTGACCTCACTGTGAATATAATTCATGGTCTCCCTCGACTTCAATAATAAAAACTGGCATCACGCGATTGTGCTGACTACTGGGTTTATGTTACATGTTTTTTCCTGCCTCAGCTTCTGAAAAGTCTTGTTTCTGTTACACGAGGGCGTGGGTGTTCGTCGACTGAGTTGGTCCAAGCATTTACTTATTTGTATGCACCTTTAAAAAAAATAAACGACCAATGGAGGATCACCTAACAGGTTCCTCGGGATGTCATCACGTCTGCTGACACCACGTGCAGTCAGCCGTGGCGTGCGTGCTTTCAGGTGCGCCAGTGGTTGTCTCCCCGCCCTCTGACCTCGGGGTGATGCAAGGTCTCCCTGCAGGGAGCGCGTACCTTGACGACACTCGGAGGCTGCTACCCAGAAGAAGCAACTACAACAGCAATTCTCGGCTTGGTGTCGCCTGGTGCTGTTTGGAACATCACACTTAATGCTGAACGAGAGATGAAACAAGCACCGAGAGGTTGCGTGGGGTTAACACTGCGGCGAGCTGTGATAGCTGATACCCGCACCTCGTCGCATCACCAATACCCTTCCCCACCGACCACTTTTCTCTGCAGACCCACTCATGCATTACGATCTACAAACACCGGCACGCAAGAACTCCCTATCTTTCCCTGTTAACCTGCTACAGGTGGGACAGGTGAGAGATCCGCTGATTGCGCTGATTGCGTCACGGATTAAAGACGGTCGTTAGGGATGATAGATCGATAAGGGCGAGGCCACATCATCCACTGTCCGACTGAACGAACACAGCAAGTAACGGACAAAACTTTACCTGGATTCGGCCGTTCAAACATACTCTGAACACCACCTGTTCGGCTCAAAGGAAACATCTGTAATATGAACAACACATCTCGCAATGTCTCGCAATGTTCCGCTCAGTCACGCTCACTTACTCGAGAACTTTGCACTGAGGAAGGAACTTGACACCTGTTACGGAAGTAACAAAGAGAATAACGGACATTGCCAAATAAAACGTGTCAAGCTGGATATAAATAGCAACGAGTATGACGTCATTGTTCATATGTCACTTCCGCTAAGGCTATGCACGCTGCACAGCACTCCCTTCATGGCAGGCCATACTTTGCAGACGGCTTTTTTCCGTTTTGTATAGTTATTTAAATTCCACAAGAATTGACATACTTCAAACATTCAACGCTATGTGGCTTCAAAATTACGTAAAAGTATTCCACCTACAAATTAGGGTTCGATCTCCACATTTTTTAATGGCAGAACTGCTTTCTTTGTGTTGCCATCATGTTATTTCTAACAGATGTGCAAACTATGTTGTCGTAAGCTATGTGCTTCTCTAAGCTTCATGTTTTTTAAAACATGACCGAATTTTTTTTTTTCTTTCCTTTGTTTAATTTTCTGTGCGCGACAGAAACGCAAACATTGTGACATTTACCCACGCATTATCATTCATTAGACTAACCCAGATGTACAGGGGTGTAGGAAGTATGGCACAAGACATTTCCATCTCTGACATTTGAAAGTGCTGCTCTCATCCACAGAGGACCGAGCGTGTGTGGGAGGGTGGGCTGGGCGATGCCGGGCTTCCAGCTGTGACGCGGCGACGTCTTCTCGCTGGCTGGCTATAAAAGACATCTCGGTCCAACTCAACGACCTGCGAGCGGCGATGTAGGAAAGGAAAAGAAAAGGCCACCTTGCTGGCTGCTGCAGCGCTGGGCACCGGGTCAGCTCTCTTCGACCTTTCCTTTCGTGTCTGTGAATTAACTGCACGACTGAGGTCTATTTCCTTCGCTGCTAGTGGAACCGCCAGACAAGCGATCAGTCACGATATCTTCCCTTTGAAACTGTAACCACAATGTTTTTTCCCTTGTAGCTCTTTCACCTTTGTTTTCATACCCCAGTCACATTTTCACATTAAGGCAGATCTGTAACTGAAAACAGCGTGTCCGTGGCAACATTTCTTTTTTTTTTTTTTTTTTTATTTATCCTCCGTCTGAGAAAAGAACGACGCACAAAGCATTGCGGGATATTTGTCATGCGCTCGCTCCATGACATTGCGAAGTACCCAAGCCACGGTCGAGACAAGAATAAATAAGAATAGTTCTCTTAAGATTCTTCCTGTTTCACCATCACATGCTAAAGAAATCAAAAGTGCTGATGATTGCTTTTAGAAGGAGCATCAAAACCAGGATAATTTGCCTTAGTTGTAATTAGAATGGTCAATCAAACTCCAAAAGAAAAAATAAATGAAAATTTAGTTCTTCTCCGTATAACACTTTCACTTGCTTTTAGTAATTACTGTCAAGTTCAATATTTTTATTACTTCTTTCATTTGATGAGGCAAAGGACGTTGCAACCACACGGACCCAACTGAAGGGGCTGCCCCAGAAGCCGGGTCAGCTGGAGTGGTTTGTTATGGCCCTATGATCCTCGACGAGTTGTAAAAATATAAAGCGATGTCAAGACCACACTGGCATAACTTGATGGTTCTTACCTCATGGCATCTTTGCCACCACTTATGACTACGGCTCCAGGGTCAAAACATTTGCCGAGTATGGACACCGGAAGCAAGACGCTTGTCCTCAAGTTTCCCCATGTTGCCCCAGGGCAAAGATTTAACCTCGCTTCATAACTACCGAACCTGATGGATTATGGCGTCGGGTGGTGGTCTCGGAATGCTTTGTCACGCGAACAGGTACGTCGTCTGCTCGGTGTTGTGGCTGACCTTTCACCCCTGCCTAGGAGCACGCGCACTTAGTGGTGCGTTCGTTGACGTCACGTGCAGAGTCCTGCCTCAAAAACCTGCATTTGCCAGACAAGCAGACGACAGGCGAGCAACACCGAAACCAGTGAATACAGATGAACACACGAGTGTATGCGGGTGGTCAGAAGTATATCCTGTGCCTGTGAAGGACTGAGTCGTGGGTAGCAGAGTGACCGGTCCTGATAAGATCAAGTAGTTTCAAAAGCCAAACTCCACTTGACCAGAATTTAGAGCCAAACTCTCTCCCCTTTCTTTGACAAAGATTTTATCGTCATATAAAAAGTTGGCATTGTTGAACAAACTCTCGTCCATATTTGTCCGATTCAGAATGGTGTTTACTATGCTAAAGGGCGAAATGAATGCTGATATCTGGACGAATGATGGTTGAACAACAAAGTGGCACTAATTAAATCCAATCCACAAACACTTTAAAACCGTTTTGTGGCATGAACGCTCCCCAGCCCTTGTTTCCTCCATCGATCGCATGACAGCGACAAAATATAAAAAAATAAAATAAACAAATAAAAATAAACAAAAACTCGTGGCTGCATTCATAACTCATTCCCTGCTGCTTTTCAGAGGCACGCACTCCCACTCCTTGCTATGATCACACCCGTTCTGTCATGAACCGACTGTCATTCCCGTGACAAACAAGCTGTCGGTGGCCTAGAGCAAACCAAAAACACAGGTGTCAACTGCAGGTAAGGAAGGCTTTGCGTCGACCAAACGAATTCAGAACGGCTAGTAAGTTTCTGTTAAGTCGCCTGGGCAGGTGCGGAGTCCACACGACCTGCAGTTTTTTTAAAGATATATGTATTTTTCCTTATTATTCGGTGCAAGATATTATTACCCTAAATCTGGGTGAATGCTTCTCTTACGTTCTCGTGAAACAAGCCCATAAATATCACCATGCACGAGAAAGAGGTCTACAACACTGACGTCAGGATTGTACAATGTACATGAATACCAATTCCATCTTCCCAGGACAGGGAAACAATATTTACACAAAATAATAAAAAAAATAAATGCAAACAACAGTGGAGAAGGACAACCAAAGAATGAAGCTGTAAACAACAGTCTACATATATAACTCCAGCAAAGGGCCGTATAAGTTAGGGTTAGGCCGAGGGAAAGCTGTAAATGCAGACAAAGGCAAGTAAAGCCAGACTGCAATTGGCCAACACCCAAAGGATTACATAACACGAAGGTGCGTCAGTGTGAAAGTTTGCAAGTGGTCGTCGCTGGAAGGAAACGTGTCTTTGTACAGCCGCCGTCTTTTTATCAACATTCACCTCCTCGCCCTCCTCCTCCTCCTCCTCCACACCTGCCGCTTCTGCACCTTCGGAAACAACAGCTGTCTGGTCATTGGCGTCTTTCTTGTGGCTTTAACTTTTGAACTGTCGGCGAGGATGAAAGTTAGTTGAAACTGACAGCATCAAGTTAATAGATCTTTAATGAACACGCCACTTCTTGGTTTTATTCATTTCTTTCATCAATACCTGTAGTCACAGCCAGTCAGTATGGAGTTTATGTAATCGCATAATGATATCGCTGTACAGGTAACGTTGCAAGCCTCGGGTGAGAACAGGGTGAAAGCGTTGTGTGTTTGTATTTTTAACAACACTTTTTCTTGTGATAGATCTCCTGGTTGGACACCAATACACAAAAGTATATTCATCATATATACTAACTGGTTGAGTCAAAATTTTACGAGACATCGAGTTACAAACTGTCAGCCTTGCCGAAGGAGGGAAAGAGGAAGGCACTCGTCTTTCCCGAATGTGCAAGTTAGAGAGTTAATGTGACCAGCCTGGAAGCAAAAGATTTCCGTGAGTTTGTTGTGGTAATCTGAAGTCAGCTACTAGGCTACAACTTTTTCTAGCTCTTCCGTGGGAGGTAACGACGACTGTTGATTTTCCGCCTAACTACACCGAACCTCCGCCATCCACCACCCTCAAATACTCTCTCTGTCTCTCTCATTTGTTGGTTCGTTCGTTTCCTCTTTCAAATCCACTGAAACACCGGTTTCATTTGTTTTTTCAATGCCCGAAAGACATGCACGAAAAAGCAGACAACTCCGCGTTTGGCTTACTTTTCCGTTATATCGCCATGCACGCATTTTTCATTGGGAGTGTAATTCAGCTCCTTTCATGGCAGTTGAATGCCCTTTCCTTTTTTAAATAACTGATATGGTGCCAGCAAGTTCCAATTGAAATTAGAGCATAGACCACGCGAAGGGTAGAAGGGTTTTGTTGACCGAGATCCATTCGTCAATTTTGCAGGCAGTTTAATCATGTCCTCCTCCTGTCTATCCACCACCCAAGACAAAGTGACGATACCAAATACAAGTTTGTTTTCAATACTCCAGTGACATCTATGTGTGTAAGTATTCAGAGCTATTGCGTTCTGCTGAATATTGTTTCGGCAGATGTCAGTGCTAGCCCCACCCAGACAGATTCGGGGTTATTGTGCCGGGTAGCTGACAGCTCGTGGGTGTAAGTTCTACTGAAGTACATCACAACCAGTCTCAGGACAATACACAACCAACACCGTGGAAAATGACACACATGTAAAAGCTATTGAAATGCCATGGGCGGGCCTGCAAACCTGTTGGCAGCTATCTTGTTTCTCTTCTCCACACAGCGCCACCTGTGACTGGCCGCTAAACGTTCTCTCGCGCCGTGCATACCTTGGTAGCGGTAATCCGGACCCTTTGATGGCGGAGACGACAGGTATTGTTTACAATACACGTTTAGACGGAGCTAGGGGAGGAGGTGCGGAGTGGGGAGGGTGGACAACATGTCATCGCCTACGTCAGTGTACATTTTGCGCACATTTCTGACGTCAGAATTACGTACAAAGTCTCGCGTTATCGCGGTCTCTGCTAAACCACGTGACTCAGATTATAAATTGTTGTTTCTCTTCTAACAACTTGACTATGAAAGCAAAGCAAAACACAAGCAAGCAGCCGCTTCCTGACGGAGCTGCACCTAATGAGATTACAAGAGGAACTCAAAGCGTCATCAAACACACACACAAACCCCATTAGGATTATTTTCTCCCTATGAAGGACATTTATAAATCCATTCTAGAGCTTTTTTGTTGTAATTTGTTCTGCTATATTATTATTTTCCATTTTTTTTACCACTAGTGTCTTAACATACAAAACAAATAAGCTGCACAAAGAGATCAAAGAAGTGGCACATACCATACTGTTAGAGAGAAAGCTGCTAGACTGGCTACTGTTTTCTGTTTTCTGTTTTCCTGCCCCAGGTGTTTCTTGGCCCCTGCACCACATACCAAGTAAACTGGCGACCCTGCCTGGTCCGGCGATAATCGTGCGGCCAGTCCTCGCGCAGACCAGGAGGATTTGGGAGAGGGGATAAGTAAACTTAGACGCCGGCCATCCTTCAGGCCAGTTTTGGTGTGGGTGGGTGAACATGGGGGATTGGGGATGAGTGGTCAAGAAACAGACTCCGCCGCTGATGCTACTGCTGTGTGTGTGTGTGCAAGTCAGGGAGACAGAAGATGTGACGTCAAGTCTGGACAAAGTGAGTCTCGCTCAGTAACATTCCAGCTACAGGGTTAGCCACAAGCATTCCTCCCTATCACCCCACCCCCAGACCAACCTCCATCTTCAACCGCTAGCGCTCTCCGCGACCGATTTGTTTTCTTGGAGTCTTCCCATCATCGCCAGCTTCTCATGTCGGCGAGAAGTAATAAAAAAATAAAAAGGGAGAGAGACAGAGACAGAGACACAGACGTAACGCCACGTAATACCACTGGTGTACATTACAGACAAGAAATCAGGCGTGCGATAAGTAAGTCGATACTCAAGTCATTTATCTTCTAACCGTCACGAAAACTCTGCAAATCTTGTTCAAACAAAATGCCGCCGACCCTTTGACTGTCAAACCGTTAAGTACTACTGACCGTACCATACCCACTACGTGTTAGCATTTCTTGCTTGCTCAACTATTTTATTTCCCAATGTCGCCTGCTATTTGTCCTTGGTTTTCTTTACAACATTTTGTGTCAAAGTCGGGAGTAAGTCTTTCAAGAGCAAGGTTTCACGCAGTCCCTTCGTGTCAAGACTCCTCTTGAGCGTTGGACAAATGATTGGTTGTTATACTGTCACTTCGGCGTCCTCCAGAAAATCCGACATTCACTCTACGTCGTCGACAGTCCCCCCGACTTCAGCTTTCATGCTGCAGCCCGCCTCTCCTCCCTTGTACGGGCTGAAGAATGTGGACTGGGTCACCTTCACAGTCGGCCAGTGGGCGATATCTAATAGTGTTGTTTGTTGTTGTTTATTTTTTATTCGAACACAGTAAAACCTTCGTTGACCGAAGTTGGGGTTGTTTTTTCACATCAGCAGTTCATGTAGAACTTTCTCACCTTAATCCGCAAAGTCAGCTCTGCTGCTACCTCGAGTGCTTGTAGCACGGCTTACGCTTTTATTATTATAGACTTTGCAACAAGTAAACGTTCCTTGTACGTTGGATATATATATAAAAGATAAACAATAAACAAACTTAATGCATTTATCTATCAGTGTCCGCGCGCGTCTGTGCGTTCGTACCTATCGCGCGCGTGCTTTCTTCTGCGCCCATGCATATGAATGGAGTTTGCGCATTTTTCCGAAAAAGAAACGAGAGACAGCAGAAGAGATGAGGTTATTGGTGTCACCAAATGAAAGCTAAATTAATCTGTCGCAGGCTCGTGACAGGTACAGAGCGACTAACGGTTATGCCAGTGCGTACAACCTGTCCGGTCGCTCTTTGGCATCGTGGGTCTGAGTATAGCGCTCTCTCTCTCTTGGCCACAAAAGCCTTGTCAAGAGCACCGATGATTGATGACAAAGTGGAGGTGTAATTGTAAACCGGGACTATATTACGGTAGGACGACTGCCGAGGAGGGTCCACCGGAACACGCACCTGTTTGTGTGTCTGGTCAACAAAGCCGCCAGCTCGAAGTTAACGGCGGTTTGGAGTAGGGGAAAGAAAATGTGCAAAACAGTCATACAATGGCAGACTATCAGTCCCGGTCTTTTTTTATTCCGTTAGAAAGCTCTTTGCCGCCCATCTTTTGTACCACAAAACGTTATGAGCAGAAAGCACCTGCAGCGTTCTCTAGGAAGTGCAGTGCTAGTTTGTAGACTAGAAGGCACAACCGATATAAAATTATTATTATTATTATGGATGGAGGAACCACTAGTAATGTTGACTTCAAGACAGACGATTAGTGAGGAACCTGTTTTATACAAGTTTCCGCAAAACGCCCCTGCAGTGTAAACTTCCAGAAAATGAGCAAAAGCCTCTCTTATGTCCAGTACAGTGTTAACGGGAAAATAACATTAGACAGAGAAAGGAAAGAGAGCGGTGGGACAATGAATACAGCGCAAAGCATGGGTGAAGGATGATAAGGGACACACAGACTGACGTAGAGATAAAAAAAAAGAAAGAAAAGAATGAAAAAAATCAATGTAAGGGAAAACGAAAGAAAGACAGGAGAGAAGGAAGGAAAAGAAAGAGGGAAAGAGAAGTTTCCTCTTACCTTGCTGGAGGTGGTATTGAAGAGACTGACCACAGAGAGTTTCTGCGTTTTGCCCTTCTTGCCCTCGCTGAAGGTGAGGGTGCCCTGGGGACTGGTGGACGGAATGGTGTAAGTGTCGTCGATGGAAAGGTTCGTGCCCCGACGGCCCCTCAGACTGCCCTGTCAGGAGAATTCTAGGATGTGAATGTTGTTCATATTACAGTTACACAGAGGGCGTTTTTACTCGCACGAAAGAAGGCGAGGAGGCAGACGGGAAAAAAAAACACCATCAAAAACCAATAATAAAAAAACTTGCCATTTGGAGCTAGTCTGATTAGTCTTCCGTTATAATTTACTACACTGTGTAGGTCAGAAAATGCGAGAATTCAGAACAATCTACAATAGCAAAGGAATAATGGAATCAATCTGGGATTATTCACAAAGGGAAATAACAATAAAATGAAAATGTGCATTTCGTTCAGTCATTGTGGATCTGTGTTGACAGAAACGACCACACAGAGGACAACAACAACAAATATGAATCATGACTATTCTAAACTATTGGCTGTCTTTATCCTCACTGAATGCCGAGCTTCTTCAGGTGAGGAAAAAAAAAAAGCTCGACAGTGAACGTAGAAATCATCGTTAGATGGTGCCCTTCTCCAGTGCAGTGTGCGTGTACACTCTACCCACCTCATGCAGACACCTGTTGCAAGCTTGTGTAAAGTCTACCCTCAACCAGGCGCAGAACTAGTGAGATAATCTACACTACGGGTTTGCACGACTATTATGTTGACCCAACAGGACCAAGCAAAATTTATACAGACACCATAAGCCCCCGACTATAATGCGAGCATAACATACAGTCTATAGTCACGAAAATTAATGGTGGAATGAATGAATAATTAAATAAATAAATGACAATTAGGACTGTGGTAGTAAAGTTTCCAGAAACCATTCCTCTAAATATTTGTAATTGTAATACAGATGAAAGCATTTGACAATGGAGACACTGGGGCAATATGGCGCAGAATATGAACGCTGCTATGGACGACCAAGCACTAACGAGAAGCAGCTTCAGTTTACGTGGCGCGAAAAGGTCCAACATGCTAAGTATTACACGTCAGGGCTAAACAACGTCAAATATTACATTTTATGACGTATTGGGCCAAGCGACGTCAGGCGTGATATTTTATGACGTGAAGGACGTAATAAAATGTTGCATGTCCTGACGTAAAGGGTCAAATGACAGCAAATGATTTTACACGCAGAGAGGCTAAAGGGTGATAAATGTCGACGTAAAAAGGTGGTGGCTTTGTATACAGAAATACACTAATCGCAGACAACCCCGACGAGCAATCAGCTTCACCAGAAACAAAACCGAAAATGAAATAAGAGAAATACTAACGAGACCCAACAAAGTCACGGAGGAACGTCGATGACCTTGTACAGGTCCAAGTTTCTCTATCCAAATCAAACAATGGAAGGAAGTGGGAGGGGAACTAAGCAAAAGGCTATATATCCCGGCCAGGCAGTCAGCCCTGTAAACAGACGCCACATGCAGAGAAAGAACAGCGTGCCCGAGACGAGAGCTGAACCCAGGACAGCCAACCTTCACTGCATTGGTAAAAAGCGCTAACCGGACCGCCCAAGGAAGGAAGGAAGGAACAAACAAACGAACAAAGTCACTAAAGTACAAAGGAAACCCCCCAACGCCAACAAACCCCCGCCCCATCCCTTTTATCCATCAGCAGAAGGGAAAATGAAGAAGCAGCAGTCCCCAGTAATAGTAAAATATAGGAGTTTTAAAAAGGGCAACCACGAAAGTGACATTAAACCGAACATGAAGACTGTGTCACGTGGTCACTCCCATGACAGTGTACTTCTGAAGTTGTGTTTCGAAGTTTGTTTGTTTTTTTTTCTTTTTTCTTAAAGAAAGGCTGCCGCATGGCGTCACACAACGCAGCAGGACTGCTACTTTTATGTCTAGACTATGGCCTCCTTGGTATGCACGTTTTATAGCCACACGAGCCTTTTTACGGCATCGATAATACATCTATTTTAGTGTGATACATGCCATTATATTAAATACGTGCTATTTTGGGTTTATTATAGCAGCATAGAATATTATTATCGCTGAGAAAATGAAGGTAAGGTGGTCAGCTACAAATCAAAGAATACATGCGCTCTTGTGTTTTTATATCCACAAAACTTCTTTTGTTCTATTATAGCAGTATAGAATATTATTACTGAAAGAAAAGAAAGAAAAAAAAGGGGGAAAAAAACAAACAGGTCACAACTCCAGAATACATCCGCTTTGTTTGTGTGTGTGTTTGTGTGTGTGCGTGAGCGCGCACGTGTGCATGAAAGAAAGAAATAGAGAAAATAACTGAACGAGAAAATGAATAAGCCAGTCTATGAGCGGGAGCTAAGAGTGGCGCAAAAATGTGCGTGACCACAAGCGCGGGACGGTGTATCATGGAAAAGTTATAGTAACAACAACAACGACGAAGGTGCTCACAGTCATGGCGGCTTCGCCCATACACATGTATAAGCATGTTGCAAAGGTAGACCGGTAAACTAGCACATAAGCCTACGCCATGAATTTGCAAAAAGTAATGAAGGAAAGTATATCTAAGGATATATATATCTTCTTAAAACTGTCTCCATTGTAGACAGCTTTGAAATTGTTCTTGTATAAGGCATAGCTCATAAATTTTTATTTTTTTTTTTAAATTTATGTTCGTGTTTAAAAAACAGCTAATATAGCCCCCACCCCCAAATTATCCCCAAACAAATTAACAAGCACTCAGAGTAATAACCTCTGCCCACCTCTTCAGAAAAAAAAATTAAATAAGAAAAAATGTTTTAAGTACTCGTAAAGGCAAAGCCTCTATTCCGAAAGTTTGCCGGGCTATCATTGAGGACTCAATTTCATGATCAAAATCTCTGTAAAACTAAACTTCTATTTTCACTGTTTAGCAGCAAGATTCTCCTGACATTCTTGTTCAGACAAAAGAACAAACAGACAGACTATACCTGCTGTTTTTACCATTGTTATATACCATCCAAGCAGAAGCAAACAATAAATAGAGAATCTGCTCTGGGCTTGCCCTATACAGATGCTGACTTGGTGGTTATAAAAAAAGGCAGGGAGGGGAGCCGAGTGTTAGATCTTTTATGGTCAGAAACAAAAACTCTCTTTCATGTGATGAAGCAGGTGTTAAACAGCTTATAATGGATGTATTTTTCCTCCACTACTCAACACTTCAAGCAGGATCATTAGACCTCGAGCCTCACTACACGATACATCAGGGGAAGTAACCGCAGGAAAACACGGAATGGTATTAGTTGTGGGGAGACAGGCTATTACTACGTGTTATTCGACTACATTTCTACGGCGAAATGGAATAAATAACAACAACAACAGCTCCTGACCAAGGGATGCAAAAACGAAATGATAAAAAAACTTAAAAATAAACCATGCACAAGAAACTGATCTCTCCGAGATTAAAAATAAAAGGTCAAAGATCGTTGAAGCAAAACGGCGAAGAAGGTGCAGCACATCTAGCACAGGGAAAGTAAGAGTCATCTAGGAGAAAAAACAGAGCAGGAGAGGGTGGTGGGAGTGGCCGACAGGTACATGAGACAGGTAACCGCATGCAACTTACGAAGGGATCGTCCTGCGACCTAACCTCCCCAGATTTACTCTGGGAGTTGTCTCCCTTAGAATTGAAGAAATGTTCGCGGAACGGCAGCTGCAGGGAGCCTCTCCTCTGTTTGGTCGGAGGAGGTTCCAACAGCGTGGCAACGACCCCCACTGAGTCCCGCCGCGAGCTTCTCTGAGTGTGTGAGAGAGACAGACAAGGTATGTACAATGATCTGGTGGCCAAAGAATAGGTGTAGCACTCAATACATCAGATCTCGTTCTTCTGTAGGAGGCTGCAGATCAAATATTCTTTCCAAAAAATATTGAAGGCAGAAAAAAAATTGTCATGTAGTCTTCTGGCTTTAGAGGTATTCAAAAGATGATTTAAAACGATTTTTATTTGAAATTATTCTCACCAAGAAATGGCTTATAACACAATTCAAAAAATTACAGATTATTCTTCTCACATACACTCTCACTCACACACACAATCAGGTTCGCAAGTACAGTCTACTAATATGTTTAGATGCAACAGGAGGAAAATGCTACATATTAAATAAACGCATATAGAGGACAAACTTTAGGTGGAATTAGGTTACAGGTAAGTATATGTTTAGTAAAACATTAAGTGGTCTTTGATTTGCCGTGCTTAGTATTGTGTTTAAATAAAAATACAAATAAATTTATGCTTCAAGAATATGTATCTCACTGCTGTTATAAAGATTAGCTTAGGAAGGAAAAACAAAACACCATTTCGGGTTAATAAATTATTAATATATTAAAGAAAACATTAAAGTTTTAAGATGGTTGGGTAACTGGTTTCTGTCCAAATGACTTAGTAAGCCTAATGCCTGAAATCTGTACATGAAAGAAAAGGCAACAATAGAGTTTAAGATTTAAAAAAAAGCACATTTTCTGAAAATAGGAATTTTAAATACAAGTATTGACACACTTCTTTCCATTTCTTATTCGTGTAGTATTTTCACAAGTTGCTGAACCACAGCAATACAAATCGAGCAAAGCACAGTGTTATCGAATGAGCAAGATCAGATTTCCAGGCAACAAAAATCCAGTGGCGGGTCTGGATGTTTTGAACCAATCTGAGCATGCATTCTTCTCTCAACGGGGCAAAAATTCCCAGAGATATCAAATGCCACAGGGACCTACACAGGTCAAAACCTATCCAAAGAATGTTGAAAAATAATCCCTACATTCTGACAATCACAGATAAGCACAGGATGATGAGCAGCTTATCTTATTGCTAGTGTGTAGCCAGCATGTTCAGATGTCGTTCACAGACACTGCACATGTGACAGCTTAGCTACATGACTTAGATTCAGTAATGTGCTTTCTGCTGTCAGTAACAAATTTGACAGACCCAGTCACTAAGAACATTGCAACTTTAGTGATAGAATAAAGACGTTGAGCTTTCTCTGGACTAATAATTAGTCAAACAGCCTGTTTGTGGTGACTAACTAGTTAAGCAGTCTGTTTTGTGGTAGCTATAACTAGTTAGGCATTCTGTTTTGTGATGACTATAACTAATTAAGCAGTCTGTTTTGTGATGACTATAACTAATTAAGCAGTCTGTTTTCTGATGACTATAACTAATTAAGCAGTCTATTTTCTAATGACTATAACTAATTAAGCAGTATGCTTGCGGTGACTATAGCTGTACAACATCTAGGTCAAGACTAGCCAAATATTATATTATACAGCTAAATTTTAACAGTGTTGCTTTCAAGCAAAAAGGCCCTCTACATTAAGATAATTTGTACTAATTATTTGATTATGGTTAAAAAAGCAATAACATCATCAAATACAAATCAATTACATTTGAATACTGTGAAAAAAAGCTTCACTCTTTGTATGAACATAGTAGGCATTATTGTGTTACAAGAACACTGACAAAAATGACAATAGCAATAATAACTCATATGTTTGTAACAGTTTTATGTATTTGTAATATTTCACTGAGGGACCAATGGTGGCGGTGGGGTGGTGTGTGTGCATATATACATGGACTGAAAGGTACAGAAGTATATGTGTGCATAATATTATGTTATAAAGCGCCTATCAATGAGTCGAAGCTACTCATGGATAAAGGTGATAATCCTCTTACCCCTGAGGACTTGGCCGCCTTGTTGGAGGACTTGGAGGCGCTGCTGGGCCGCTGCTTGCCGGATCCCTGGCTCACCATGTCCAACTCGCGCTCATCTTTCTCTGCACACACAAGGTCACAGGTCACAGCACGTAGGTCGTTCTCAATACACTGACAGTTGCACAGGTTATCGCTTCGACAACATAACTAGGATTTTTAACGAAAAGATATATCTTTCTACTCTGCAGGCAATTTGCAGAACTCAGATAATTCCATTTTTTTCCAGTCTATTCTCAAATGAAACAACGTCGTCGTCGTCATTCATCATCGTCTTCTTTCGGTGATCTTTTGATCACAAAAGGAGAAAAAACGTGGCTCTCGCAGGCGATGAAGTGAAAATGAAGGCTTCAAATTTCCCTGAAATTATGGAATGGACATCATCCATTGTTTTCAGCATTCTCATTCCATAAGCAGCAGTCTTTTCGTCATCGACAGGTAGGCCAAAATTGTTTTTTCCCCTTTAAGACACGCACACACAAAATTACTTCAATGTGCGCCACGGGTGCGGAGTAGGTAAACCTTTGCCGAAACATAATGAAGTATAGAAACGGAGTCCAAGAGTTTGGGCGCATGGAAAGATGTAGATGAGTGTGCGAAAGAGCATTTATGTTATGTATGTGGGTGTGTATCCCGCACAATTACTTAGATACATGAAAACTTCTTGAGAAGTCTTTTTTGCGATGACCTAAACCAGGTTTCAAAGTTGCATACCTCGATTACTACAGGTGGAACACTCTGGATAAATACACATTTTTTTCACAATAAATCTGTTCACATATAAGATGAAACACTCTCAAGATATATTTTAAAAGGAAGCAAGCAAGACAGAGAAGGAGTTCCTTACTCTGCGACTGCTCGAGTCGTTTAACGCCTTTAAGAACGAAATAAACTGTTTTGTACACTCCGATCCCAAAATACCTCTGTAGTTTCAGGCTATTTCAAGTTCCACCTTGGCTTAGTTCCCAGCTGGAAGAAACAGAACTCCTTCCAGAAGAAGCTCAGCGGCGATCTGATGGCTAGTTCAAGTCATGTATCTGAGGCTGGACAAACAATGCACACTTGAAGGGGGACTACACCATGGCCTTCGCCAACAGGCCCGTGGCTGGGAGGAGTCGCGATGTCAAACACAACCCTCGCGCACACAAGGGCGCCGGCTTACCAAGGTCTTACCAAAGACCTCCTTTACAAACAAGGGGACAACACGCGGGGCAATGTGACTGACCTCCGTTTAAGGGGTAGATAATCCAAAACTTTGGCGTTCACCTTTGGTCTCTGTCCTCTTCCTCCTCTCCTCCCTCTATTCCATCGACGATCCTCCTTCCGCGATCTAAATAAAGCGCAGGCATGCGACATTTGTTTTGTCAAGAAAACTGCGGCCACTGAACAAGCTTATCTTGCACTGAGCTTCCCCCAGTAGACAGACAAGTGCATCTTACTACACAATTAAATCCAGAAGGTAATCAGAGAAGCAATCGTCAGTTAAGGGTCGATATCTCACATAATACTGGTCACCAAACGAAAATCAGAATCAAGTGACATGTGGAGCTTTGGGTTCTATCTGGAATCTCCTCTACAAGATGTTTTTACGGACCTTTGAAGTCTACTGGAAAAAGTGATATGAAAAACGCTCAGTTCATTTCCAGCTGCTTGTGAATAAAGACAAAAGTTTCAAAAAAAGATTACAGAACTGAAAAAAACTAACAAAACTTCAGGAACAAAAGAGCTACCATACCAGCATGACATGTCCAGGAGTTGTTTTCTTGACAATAGTTGTCTCTCCTCGCCTTCCGCTCCGCTGTTTCGCAAACAAGGGTTGCGAGGAAAGGGCGCTGACTAAACCAAAGCACACGCCTGAGAGAACTCCAGACTTTGGTGTTTGAGGCGAAGTGCTGGACTATTGTCAAAGGGCAAGGCAGGTCTGTTGTCCCAAGGCAAAACCAAACGCTCGATGGCCGTTCCCGTGTCCCGTGGAAACAACAGCGACAGCGCTGAGCCAAAACAGACAGCGGAGAAAACAGTGCCGGACCACTTCAAAACAAAGTTACAGGTGTGATGGTCTCGGGCCACGCCTGTTGGTCCACCGACGACAGGGAAGACAAGAGGGCGCGCAACGTTTCTCCATTAGACTCCCCGTAGCCTCATTTGTCTACCGAAAACATCACATTATCCCCACTTCTCAACATGTTACATTATTATTCAGCTATGACTAACTGAAAGACCAATCCCCTCTTTCACGGAAAAGAACGCAGGAGTTTTCATGGTACAGGAAGACAGTGCAAGGTTTTGAGAACTCTGGTCGAGTCTGGGCTCTACATGTAGTTTCGTTTGGCGTCTGTATTCTGCGTAACACACTCCTCTGGCTGATGGTAACGGAGGATGATTCCGTTAGTGACAATGACAATATTTTTAATATTACACTTTTATGCCTGTGAGGCGTCTCTGTGTCGGTTCATCTGTCCATTGGTATGTCTGCTAGAAGAACAAGCTCCAAAGCATTTAAAATTCTAAACAGAAGACGGCTAGCAAATGAAACAGGTGAGTAACAATGAAGGCGGACAGGAGCAAAAAAGCGACTGACTGGAGGTCCTCTTCCTTTCTGTTCTAATTGACAGCTGTTTTCTCATCTTCCGGTACAAGATCAAAGCAGGTTTCCCCGCAGCACGGTGCAGCCTGTCTGTAACCACAGAGCGTCATCGACCATTTAATTAGGGAGAGAGGGCAGGCACGCGACCCCAACTGTCAGCATCCATCATGATGACGCGCTTGAATAATCGGGCTGTAGTGAGCAGCACTCCCTCCTGTGATCTTTAGAAAGACAGGGGCAGGGGGAGGGGAGCTGTAGTAAGCTGGTTGGTTGGTTGTGTTTAACGCCGTCAGCAACTCAGGGTACTTCCTGTAAGCCAGTCTAGCCTCATAAACAGGTACCAACCCTAGAGAGAGCGTACCTGCCCCGGAGGCAGTAGGCTGACTGCCCGCGATGCCGAAGAGACCGCGGCGAGTGTCGACGATTGGAGCTGACGATGGCGATGGAGCTGCATGTGACTCTCTGAACGATGAGTGTGCAGGGCCTTTGCAAAACTAGGAGAAGGGGATGGGGTCGTCTTGATGTGCAGATCTGCCATGGTCACAGTTTTCTTGTTTTGGCAGTCTTGGACAGGGTAGGAATATGACTGGCTAAGCATTAAACAAAAGGGCATGTGGGTAGTTTAGTGTTCCACGTCAGCAGAGCGTGACAACGTTTGGCCGGTGAAAGTATTGGTTTTTTTTTTCAAAATCAACCAATCACAATCGACAAAAACAAACGTAAAGCACGGTTCTCCAAAACTGTCTCGCAAGATGGCGGCAAGACAACGATTCTAAATCTTGCGTCAAGCAAACAATAAAAAAAAAAAGTTGAGACACCATTTTGTTTGGATGGGAGGAGTTCAAAAGGTGATGGAGGACAAGGAAAGGAGGTATGTTTGTGTGTGTGGGGAGGGGAGGGGAATAGAAAGACTGCCAAGGCCACGTGTTCAGTCCAGCCGGCTTCTGTTCTGACAACTACATCGCAAACCATCGACCGGGCTCAAAGATCAAATTCTCGTAATCTCGGCCAGAGTAAACAGGAGATGCGCGATCTCATTCCCCACTGCTGCTGAGACTTAAAACGAGGCTGTGCCAGAGCCCCAGCGACCTGCTGACCTCATCCATGTCCGGCATGCTGGAGTCAAATGTAATATTTTTGGGGGGAGTGGGAAGGAGAGGGGAGTGGGGCGACAATGTCAGAAAAATGGACTCGAGGGTGTGATGGGAGGAAGATGGAATATGAAAAGAGAGAGGAAGAAGAGAAATCAGCCAGATTTACAACTACAGGACGCTGGTCTCTTCACATGGCTGGTAGTAAGATGGAGCATGCCAGAACCAAGCGACAGCTGCTGGCTCTGAAAAATCTGCGTCTGGGAAAGTATGGATCAAAAAGAGCCAGTTCCACGAAAAAGACAATCCACAACCTAATTAGCCTTTTGATTAACTTACGTCGTTGAAAGGACACAATTGTAAACTGGAGGAAACGGATTTGGTAAATTCGATAAAAAGCTACGGAGCTGATACAGCCGACGTCTCCTCACTAAACACATTGATCCTGCCAACAGATATGGCAGCACGCTATCTTCGGAAAACTAAACTTCGGATCTGAACCATTCGCAGTAGCAAAGCTTTTGTCTCGTGGACCTACTTTCAGAGGCTACCATGCAACACTGGCTTTGCAGATAAGAAGTTTTGTTTCAATACTGTTCATAGCTGTAGCATTTTCAGGTAATGCGGGCTGGCTTTATTGTTACCAACACGTTGCTACGAGGGCAACCAGCACCAAGTGTACCGTATTACAAACTTATGCCAAAAAGAGTTTGGAAAACGAAGCTTACATCTTTCCATCGAGTCTTCATCGCTGAAAAGTTTCTAGAAAGGGAAGGTAGCATCTGCAGCGACCTCAACGAACGATCGAAACGCTCGGTTTGTCTCGCGGCGGGCGCTGAACATGCCGAGCATCCCACCGACCCCTTGTGTAAAAAATCTTATTTCTGTGGCTCAACTACGGCCTTCTATGCTATCTCACTCTCCAACAGTCTTGTCCCAGCCTCTAGCCGGTCTGCAGCAGCACAACTACACGGTCCCTACATGGTCGCACCGGCAGTGCAGATGCACTAGACTGTCAAGTGTCTATCGGCAACAATGTCCTCATTAACTAGCCAACTTTTAGTCCAACCTAGAAATAATAATAATAAAAAATTCCCACAACGCGGGTGAGGAGGGGAAGGCAGAGCCTCACTTACCTGCTGTTTTTCTAGATTCGAGAAAATACATCGCCGCCTAACCATGGCACACCGCAAGGATCACGTGACGCAACCGGATATTGCAGTTCAGTGCGCTCACCAGTGCACGTCCACGCCTTGTCCAAGTGCGAGTTCACTTCCTTAAGTTCTAGATCACCGAAGGGGTGGGTCTGAGAGCAGAGTCTTGTTTCCCTCCGTATCAGAAGTGCAGGACACATGGACTGTGCTACCCCCAGGGTTCTCCCACCACCGACTCATCTGTCGCATCGCGATCAAGCTCTGCCTACGAGATAAGCAAATTCCTCCAAAGTTTGTCTCTCGAGAAGAGTCTTTTTTTATGTTTCACTTCCGACTGTTCGTGGCAGATAATAACGGTTGTAGAAAAGACCTGCTGTCCTAGATGACTGATAACATTTGTTGTTCCGCGCACAAGTGGTCTCTCGACAAACAGCTGTTGCGTCTCTGGAAGTTCACACTAGTTTCTTGCCTGACAGATCTTCACTGATTGTGCCTCAACACCTACTTCACGTCACGTCACACTGATGGCATCCATTACGTCCTGGTCACGTACATAGGTCACAACTACGTGAAGCGTTCAACTATGTGGTAGGAGTTATCCACCCATACACGTCACTGGTGACAGAGTCGAAACGTCGCTCTCATCAACGACGGAAGCAAAGAAAGAAGCGCTGGCTGGAAACACATATTCCAGGACATCAAGCTGTCCTGCTGACCAAGTGTGAACACAAACGTTGTGGTCCTGGGTCTGTGGTAGTAGCTTCAATCCAGGTAAATCCATCGCAGTCCACCATACACTACGTCGAGAGTTGTGGTCAGTACTTAGAACACTACGTTGCTCCTGCAGCTGGCTGCGTCACTGCCACATCGACAGACGACAACGATAATGACCAACATTAGCTTCTGACGTTCGCCTTCCTTCTCTTACAGGTCGACACTTGTGTCACATCGGCCAGCACTGGTCGCCGTTGTAAGAGACAGTGATGAAAATAGTCCAGTGAGGAAGTGACGTCAAACATTTGTTTGTTTGTTTTGTCTTTTTTGGTGAGATAGTGAAGGAAAAAAAAAAACCACTGGGTAAACGAGACGATACGTCAGAAACGCGTGGCAACGAACCCACAGCACTAGAACCTTGCCAATGATGAAAACATGAAAGTCACTTGGCACTGCTTTCTCGGCACAATCGTCAGCTCGTTCTTCTTTCACTATTTTTGCTCCTGGCCGGTTACATGACTGACGTAGAACGACTACCACACTGCTAAATATTCGCCAGGGTTCTGACCCCGAAAGGGAGGGGGAGAGGTCCTGCAATATGCCCCCCTACGCTGGTAGCGCTGAGCACTTTGGATGAAATCCGAGGCGCGAACAGTGAAGTCATCTTTGCCTGCCAATGTTTGCGCCGGCTTGCGAGGTCCACTCGTGGAGTGGCGAACAACGCCCACGGACACACGGACACATACACACACACACAACCTCACATACAGCAGGCTGTAGCCTGCAAGTCAAGCCTCCACAGGCTGGTGGCGGGGCCAGACACTGACCCCTCAAGTGGCGGCGACTACCATCAGACCTGTTGCAAAAGACCGGAGCCCAGGGTAGGACATTCTTGTCCTCATGGGACTCTTGCCAAAGGTGTAGAACCACAGAAACACACACAAACAGCAGGCGAAGATGCACCGTACCTGTCATCACACCATTTCTCTTCCTGTTGTTGTCAGGGTTTTTTTTTTTTTCGGACTGCGGGAGGAGGGTAAGGGTGGTGTAGGAGGAGAAAAGGGAAGTGGTTCTCGATTAGCGATCAGATAGAGAGTTGTTATTTGTGTCTCGTTTCCTGAAAGTTGTTAAAAATGTTGGCTTCCAGTAACGTCTATGAGGATAACTTATCCAATTATTCACCTACTCACTGCCATTTCTGTACGCCATTTTTAAGTATGACGTCATCTCGGTAACGATAACGGTTAAATTTAAATCTTTCCGCGTCTAAAAGGAAAAAATATTTCGTCTGAACAGGTGAGAGATTGTGATGTAGGATAATGTGACATACGGATGTTAGTATGTGTGCGAGCGCACGTGCGATGTTACATGATGGAAAGAGAAATAATAATAATAAAAAAACTTGTCAGAGGTGCTGGGAAGTTGGCTCTTAATCTTCAGCAGCCTGCAACCAAGCTACGGCACGAGGAGGCTTGGCAGCCATGTTTGAGCCAGGAGGCTCTTGCCGCCACATCATTACCAGAGCAAGCTTTCCGCAAGGTTCTGCGGGCTGGTCACAGAGGAGTGTGACTCAGACAGGCTGTGAGGTTGGCAGGGAGTAGACGTGGGAGGCACTTGTCCGCCTGTGACACGAGGGCCTTGAGAGACTGGCACTTCTGGTAGTCGCCGTCTGTGTAGCTGTGGACGCTGCTTACAGGTATGCGGTCTCTGTAACGGTTCTCTGACAGCTTGGCAAGGGAGCTAAGGTTAACTGGTTATGATCAGGCAGTAGAGAGAGAGAGAAACTCAAACACCTGGATACCAATCAGTGGTGCTTGGAGATCCTAAGATCCTGTCATAATTATCACAAAGTTTGGAGATCCCATTATCATATTATATAGTTAGAAGATCCTTAAGTAAATCCAATTACAAATATCATAATTGTCAGATTCTGTTACTGTAGAGTGTGGAGACCATAATGGATTGCCCTGCCATAATTATTATATAGTTTGGGGGAATGTAGCAAGGAGATTCCTCATCGCGTTGATATTCCCAACATCTCATACTTCACACAATAATCTTACAGTGTTGTTTAGATCAACGTTCATTATTAATATGTCTGTGTGTGTGTGGGGGGGGGGTTTTTTTTTTTTTTTTTTGGTAAAGCACGTTGAGCTTCCTTTGATGGTGGTGTAAAGCGCTATATGAGTTAACTTTATTATTATTTTCACCTTTGCTTCTTTTACATATAAAACCTTTCATCCTTATTTCATTGCTATGTTTAAATATACTCCTGTTTAATCGATATTTTTTCCCTTGCTTTAGTTCTGCCTAGTACAAGATTGTTGCTTCAGCGCCAGCCTGTAGGACATCTCTCAAGCGTGACACCGAGCCAAAGATCGTTGGTGACGTCTGCGCGAGTGAGCACGTCACGCTCAGACAATGGTGGACCATCATGGAAACGAGGACATGGAGTTCCATTCAAGCCACCATCCACACGACTTCTACTCCCCCTACTCCTCACCTCCCCAGTCACGGCTCGTACCACGTGACCCCTCCGACAAATTTTCCACCGAGTGTCGACATCAGATCTGATGTCTCTTCGTCTCACGCTCCGTCTGATCGGAATGGTAGGGGGCCTGAACTGTCTGACACAAGTGAATGAAGGAATTCTATCTACCGTGCATTTTTTAAATGCATGCAGGTAAGGATGAGGGGTAAGAAGGCTGTGACAATCTTTCAAATCTTTTAAAAAGTTGTGATGTATATACAAAGTCGAATCACGCCGGCATCACCACAACAGTGACCTTTGACTCAAGCAGCAAGCAACACATGAGAGAGCGGCGAGATGGGATGGGATGGGGAGTGTGTGGAAACAAAAAGAACAACACCACCTTTGCACACGCTGCGACAACGAGCTGTTACCTGTCAGGAAGACCGAGTCGTCTTCGTCGTCGTCCTCGATGAGAGCGATGATAGCTGGGGCCGAGCGCACCGTCTCCATCTTGCGTGAAGGCTGTGCTGCCGCCGCCACCGTCGTCGTCGAGGTCGTGGCGTGGATGCCGAGCTGAGGCTTGGAGTTTTGTGAAGAAGTCATCCGTCACGCACTAGGTGCACCACCGCACCGCAGTCAATCAGTCACACGGTGATGTGCAGTCTTTCTCCGTCAGGCTCCAGCAGGTGGATACTCCCCTGGCACTACCTTTGTGTCGATTCGGCACTTCGTGCACTCCCGACTTCCATAAGCTCCATCATGAATCTTCAGGTCCACTAACGCACGCAGAAACATGGATTGTCTCTCGCTGGCAACACGGATTTTCCTCCTTTTGCTCAACCACAGAGTAAATAAAGTTTTTGTAACGATAATTAATCGACTGTTAAGGAAAATAGTCAATGTCACAGCAATTTTTTTTCCTTCCTGTTGTGTCCACAGATGTCTTCGTGTTTTTTATCTCAGGGTTTTTTTCCTTAGTTTAAATTCACAACAAACACTTTTTTCTATTGGGTCTTTCTGACCTTAATGTCCAGTCACGGCACGAAGAGGCGCATCCGACGTGTTCAGTTGGACCAGTGGATCGACTCTACCCTACACTGCAAAGTTAAACCCGAACAGTTGCATCAGTAATTTGAAAAATGTGCTCACACAACCTACACTGTGAGGTTCTTTTGTACCCAGTCTTTGTACCACTTGACCCGTAGCCACACTGCCAGAGCCTTGCATTGTCCCAGGAAATCCGAATCACACAGTCGTACGCATGGCTGCTCATTGTCTCCTTCGCGTCCTCGGCCGCAACTAGGGAATGGAAACTGATTTTCTGACCCACAAAAAGACACATTCGTACCTGGGTACATAGCTGCAAAGTCCTTGAATGGGTGGTTCTCCCCTACACAGCGAAGGGTATTCAACCCGAACCACGAGCTCTGACCTATTCTTCCCACCTGACAGTCACGTCTTCCCAACGTACCGATATTCGCTCTCAGGTCAGCTCTAGAACATAAATCTTTCTGTTCACTCGCCGAGAGGGAGGCTACAAAAACTGGAGGGTGGTGCGAGTAGCGGTAGGGTTGTATTTCAACGCCACTTCATAAAACCCTCCTAGCATCAATTACCAATTCCAGATGCAGCACCTAAATACCTCGTAATATTAATTCGTAAAGACAGACAGACAAACAGAGCATAAACTTAAAAAAAAAAAAAAAAAAAAGTTGACCAAAACTTAACAAGGACCGACTTTATGAAAGCTGCGAAAGACTGAATCGGTACGAAGTTCGCGTTGCTTTTTTTTTTTTATATCACAATGCGCGGATGTATTCGCAAGCATGCACGCACTGAAGCAGTGTGTTGAATACGTCGTCGTCAACATTATGCCGTAGTCTTAGTCGTAGGCAGTATCATCGTCGTTGTCGTCAAGTTCCTTTCTTCTCGTAATCTTTAAGAAACCCCCTTGCACCCGTTTCTTGACAAGGCACGCATTATCTGCTGAACGTAAGCAAGAGTTAAGAGTTATCCCTTGATTTACTGCCCTTGGGCCAAAGTGCCCGAAGCTTGATTTTCAGCGTCCCGCCGCTCCTCCTCCCTGCCTTTTGTAAGTTGCCCTCCCAAAATGGCGCCCAGCATTTCCTTCTCCCAGAGTTTTATATCGCCCCGAAAGCAGTCAATCGATGGCGTCCCGCATGGCGGTCGGGGTGGAGGGAGGGGAAGTGGGCGTTTTTTGTGAGGCTAGGGGGTAGAAGGTGGTGGTGGTGGTGGCGGATGTGGTGTGGTGTGGTAGTGGGGATGGTACAGCGAGAATCGGTATTCCTGGAGGCGCTAGAATCGATGTTGAGATGAGCTGGTCCTGCCGCGTCCACCACGTGGAGAAGGTGTTTGGCCAGGCTGCTGGAGTCAGGGGTCGTACAGACGTGGCCATCAGGAATGACGCATGAGGATGACGTCAGAGACTATTTGTAGGTCTGACGTCACTTCCTATTTCACCCTGCGACGTGTAAAACTAGCCTGGGGATGGGACCCGCTGGTCTCGCAACGTAGTAAACAAAAACAAAAACAAACGGAGGTAGAAAGTGGCCTTGGATCGTTACCTTCATAGCTTGTGTGAAGAATAAAGTTTGACTGTGGAGAAACAGAGGCTAAATGACTGAGGTCATCCTTTCCCTTCTATCCATCATGTCTTGTTACCATACAGTCCTGCAGACAACGAAGAGCATGCGACATAAGCAGGTCAGAAGAATTAATGCTTAGGCTTTAAAGAAAATGTTTGTAGTGTTCTTAGTCCCTGTAGAGGTCTGTATAGACTATACCTATCTCTGGTCGCTACACAGCGGTCACCGGCTCCAAGCCTGAGTTCCTGGTGGTACGGTAGGTGGGTTAATGCCAGTGAACAGCACCTGAGCCCTGAACCAAGGACATTTGTAAGCGAATTGGATACTTACACCTCAAAGACAGGACCGTCGTAGTTTTCTTCTCACGTGAACGAAACAGTATCCGCTTCTTCGTTTTTGATGACGACTGTTACTTTGCTCTGCGCGATAAACAAGAGTAGCTAGCTCTCGTTTGAAGTGTCATTCCACGAGGGTGAGTGTTTACAGGGTTTCATCACGAGCATCGATAGTAAACAGTAGAGGTGGGGGCTGAGACAGAAGCTCCCCGACTATTTGCTGCCAAATCCAGGCGTGACATTTCAACCCAAAGTGAAGGCACCTTCGTCAGCTTCGTCGTCAGTCTGATGTCGGCGGGCCGTTTTCATCACTGATGGAAAACCATCACCATAGCTGATCACATGTATGGGGAACTATCATCAAGTTCGGACCCACATGCAGTGGAAAGCAGGGGGCTTCTCTCAACAACGGACTCTACACAGACTACCACCAACGACAACAGCCACTGCGTGATTTGACAGTTGGTGAAGTCGCCCAGTAGATTTTTTAAAAAGTTGCCACTAATAGGCCTAAAGACAACAAACCGTTAGTGTTAATCACACCGTTGAGCAAACGGCCAGGATGGGACTCGCCGCACGACGGGGTCGGACGCAGACTATTGGCGCCGGATATCTAAAGGCCGTCTCACACAGTGCGACAGATGGAAAGCGAACTAGTCTGGAAAACAAATCTGTAACAACCTGTCCATGTGCTTCTGCCCTTTCTTAAGTCTTTCAACTTGACTGTACAACAATAATCGTCCCCTGTCAGAGCTTCATCCAGTTTGGACTTGCTAGTAGACGCAAGTTGTTTCCAACAGAGTCAACCCGTCTAGCTTCGGCTTTAAGTAACAGTGCCAGACAAATGGATGAGCCACTCTGCACGCAAAAAGGAAACAGAAGGGAAAATTTGTAGCTGGTACTGATCCGAGCCGTGCAGCTGCTGCATAACAGGGAAAGCACTTCAGTGTCATTACCAAGTGCGTGCAACCAGCGCAACATTAACCTTTTCTGTTCACCTCGCTCCGTGTCCGTTAGCCCTGCAGCCAACCGGAACCCGCCAAATGTCTTCTCGCATGGACTGGCTGGTGTTCAGTGGACAACCAATCAAACCGGCAGGATGTCGGCAAACAACCAATCAAACCAGCAGGAGTTCGGCAAGCAAACCAATCAAACTGTCGGGATGACGGCAGACATTGGCAGGATGTTGGGAAGAACTCATCAAGCGGGCAGGACGACGGTAAGTAACGGACATATGCCCTCCAGACAGTTAATCAGAACAGCCAAATATCACGAAAATGTTGACAGTGATATAAAGCGCAGCCGCTACCAAAAAAAAAAAAAAAAAATCACTAATATTCCGTTCATATCTGTCTGTGACATGAATCAGAATGAACAATTCTCCTGGCTTCAATCTGCAGCAGTAATAACCACGCTTTGATTTAGCCCGATGGAGGGAGGGAGAGAAAGACGGAAAGATTTTGGATGAACATTCAAATTGTGCAGTCTGGACGCTTAATTACACAGCAAAGGTTTGCAGCAGCTAAAAAGGCGTTAATTTGTAAGTTCTTGGAACGCCTAATCTTCATACAGATGTAGTCGGGTGAAGACAGAATGTAGCAGGGAAAAAAAAAAAAGCACATTAAATAAAATTTGTAAAAATACCCCACTTAGCAAATAAGCTTGGGATATCCGTTTTGCAGCTTCTTAACTTCGGGATCTCTCGCGAAGGCTAGACAGATGCTCGAGGATCTTGATGCAAACTTGATAAACTGCATCGACAGTGTGCGCGAGATGACGACAGATAACGGCGTCGAGGATCGAGTGGAGGAAGCAACCTTGTCACGTCACAAGCCTTCACGTGCCAACCTGACCTACGTCGCCACCTGCCGCTCTCAACTAACAGCCAATGGGCAGGCGAAATCTGTGGCCACCTGTGACGTTACTATTAGCACCTGCTGAAACTCGATGTTCGTGATTGTTATTTCAACTTCTTCTCATCGTCGTATTCCTCCTCCTTCAGTCTGCAAAGAGCTTTCTTAACCATCTTCCTCCTCTTACAAACTTTGTAAACATTGATTTGTTATACCATAGACGTCACAAGCGTAAAGTGCGTTCGAAAAGTTGATAGCACTGCACGGTCTAGGGGTCGTGATAGCTACTGACGCACGTACGTCTACCCCTCTACCCTCCCCACCCGTTATCACGTCATACATAAATAGGGGGGGGGCTCGTCTCTTCTTACCCGTGACGTTAATCGCGCAAACTCGTCTCCTCTTCATACCCGTCCTACCCAAGACGTCATACCATCCTCCCTTGTAACCTAGACATGACGTCTACCGCTTTGCCCCTCTCAACCACCCGAGACAAATCTTCGTATCTCTCATTACTCCTCGAACCTACCTACAACAATCGCTCTTTGAAGCTCATTACCATCGTTGTGAACAAATGTCGTAGTCAATATCAAAACATAAAAAATCTCTGATTTTGTTTTCTGGCCTGCACCCATCCCCACCCTTCGTGCCAGCGACGGCCACCTCCCCAATGAACGGGTATCAAACACGTACCGAATCGGGTTTCCGGGTTTCCGGGTTTCTAGTTTCTGGGCCGATCGCACTCGAAGAACCGCTGACAAATCTATATTTTCGATCCATATTTCTTTCTTTCTTCATTTAGTCTCTCCCCCACCTCCAGACCCCTAGAATCTGAGCAGCACGCGCCCACGCGATTACAGATGTGAGAGAGAGCTGCACGCGAGTGTGTCGTGTGTGAGATGTCTGTCCTCGCAGCTTGGCTGCTGCCAGACACTTCACGTCCTCGCCCACGCGCTGTCGATGCGGGTAGATGTAGCGATAATCGTGAAAAAAACAATTCAACTGTCATCGCAGCGAGACAGAGGGAAGGACAATATAACCTTTGTTATTTTTGGATTGTTTGTATTTAATCTACATCAATTGTGTCTGCATGCTAGCACGCACCCACGCACCCTGACTCCTCTGCTTTCTCCTTCACTGTCTCTGGTGCACACGAACATACACATGTACGGCTTTGGTACATCTTTGGTCGTGTTTTCTACCATACAGGCATTTCGAATGACTAAAACAAAAGTGTACCTCTTACCTTCACTTCTGTCGGTCAACAAAGTGCGCGAGGTTCACATCGCAGTTCTCTATCTTTTATTCACATACACACAACCTTTGATTAGCAATTTTAGCGATGCACAGCACAGTATGGAGCAGCAACGGTTTGATTTCCTCCGATCCACACACTCACAAACAGATTAATTCACCTGTTGACATGCACCTTATCTGATCCACGCAAACTGCGACAACATCATCCAAGTGCCAGCAGCACTCCGCACAACAACACTCTGGCTCTCGATTCACCTACTCCCCCAGTCTCGGAAAAGTCTCAGACTTTTGTTCCAGTGTAGGGGGAGAGTAAACAACTAAACAAACTCCTCTCGACTCCTCACCGCAATGACACTAACACCCCGAGGGTACTTTTGTGGAAGGCCTGAGAGGCAGGCACTTCCCACCCTGGAGCTCGGGTACTTTCAGCGAAGTGCCACCCCTGATGTGATAGACTCTCTCGCAGATGCAAAGCGTCGCACTCCCGTTTTCTGCTCGACGACAGGCGCAACTGACAGTTCCGCCGTCGCGGCAAGCACTACCACCATCAACACCAGCCCCACCACCACCACTACCTGAACCTCCCTTCGTCCTCCGCGCCGCACTTGGCGCATTGATCCACTCCAAGTTTTCGCGCTGCCACCAACTCGCGCCGCCTGCGTGCAGTCTCCTGGCTGGACTCGCGGCTGCCCAGGTCCTTCTCCTCCTGTCCGTCTAAAGACCATCATTTAGATGTTTGTTATTCCACAGCTCAATCATGGCTTGTAGTTCTACCTCTTACCCCGTGGGTGGAGTCCGCGCGAACACGTGCATATTATGTCCGAAAGAGTCACCGAGTGCGTCAGTAAACAAACATAAACAGCTAAATAAACTAGTGTAGGACAGAGAAAGCTACATTTATCAACGATGAAGAACATTTCATCTCTGTCCACCCACGCCCATTCTTCTCCAACCTTCCCACTTTTCTTCCTATCTCTGTGTTCCAACCTTCCCCCCGCCAACGAACATCCCCTTCCCCTACTGTCTTTAAAGGCCACGTCATCGCCATCACCTCATTACCTCTTGCATGATGGACTTCAGTCCGCATTACCCATCCACCAACTCTTCAAGCTCCCTAACCGCCCGAAGTGGTGGTCCGCGATGCTTCCTTCAGATCGATGGTCATCCCTCCCGTTGGCTCCTGACCCCTACAGCGCCACCTTTGTGGTGATGGACGGACACGTTGTCCTCAGAACGGGTGACCTGTCATGCGGAACCGGGACGCAGGCGGGGAAGGAGATTCTCATACTGACTTGTCGTATGGTTATGTGGGATGTCGACAGGCAATCGTAAAAGTTTGCCTTCTTGTCACTTTAACAGTTATAAGCAAGTCAATGATCTCGGGACCATGAGATAAGTTCTAAAGAATGAGATACAAAAACTGTCTTTACTTTCGACTGGACAGGCATTTTGTTTGTTTGTTTGTTTTTTTCAACTTGTGCTTTTGGCTTATTCTAGAAGTTATGACGGGGAAACGTTCGGCTGCAAGCAGTCCAGAAATGTAGACCGATTATTTATTTTTATTTTTGTCATAAGTCATAGATATAAATGCGTGAAGCGGAGCCGCAGTGGCCTGGCTGGGAGGAGGAGGCTAGGGTGTGGCGGGAAGGGTATGTTCTTTCTAAACCTCGTAACTAGTCATCTCTTCACGTGACCCAGCATCGAACGACTCGTATAGAGACTTTCCGGAAGTAATTCTCCGGAGCTGGAAGAGGATCAGGGTGTGGATGGAAAGATAGGGGTGGGAGGTGGGTAGGTACTCAACCAAGTGAGTTTTACTGTAGGTACTAGTCTGTGGCAGACAGCGGTAAGTTATTGACTGGAGAAGCGATTAATTAAATGAACATCGCTTCCCAGGCCACCGGGAGGGCAAACCTCAGGCTGCTGCTGCTGCTGGTCGATGGCGTCACGGACCACGTGAAGTACAAGCTGGACATTAGACAGCACTGTAGCTACACGATAGACCGCAAGATCCCAAACAATAGCAACAAATATTAAAATAACACGTGTCAAGAACAACAACAAACAGCCCTGAAATATATTTTAAAGTTTTCTCCATTCATGTAGAAACGAATCTCAACACAGCATCCAACGAGAACAAAAGTGAAGGTAATGGCTGTCATCACGTGATGGCGACTGATGATGGACAGGTCGATTCCCAGTGAAGCTACGGCAGTAGGTCAGGGTTGATGGACCGCTGGGTCCATATGTGTTCCACTACCTGCACTTCTTCTTTGGACATGTAAAAGTCTTACGAGTCACATGTACCCTTTCGGAACTATCTCCCGCGGAAGCTTCTAGTCAATCATCAGACACGCGTTTCGTTCCGCTCTTGTTTCCATGGGAACCGACTAGCTTTCGATTAGTTTCCACCTCGGGTATGTCTTCCAGTAAGACCTTTTCGGACTTTTCTTGAGACTTCTCCTAGTCCACTCTCACCTCTCTCAATAAAGAGAAAATAAAAAATGGCGAGTTTGCTCCCCCTACCACATCCTTTTACTCCTCTCGTCACTACCCATAGTTCACTCGGCTTTTGCAAATCTTCCTCGTCTGGGAACGTAGCCTCACTTCCCTGATTACCAGCCTATGACATTCACTTTCGACGGAATCTGGAGATTTAAGAAGAGTTCAAAAAGTGGGGAGGGACCGAACTGTGTGAGCGTGGGTGGTCTGCCGACAGGGGCGGTAAGTGATGAAGGGGGAAAGGTCAGTGCGGACAAGTTGAATCCGAGGGCGCTGGAGGAAAGGAGAGAGAAAGTCGATTGGAATTGTCTGGTGATGCGGAAGCGTCCAGGAAGACGTTCATTTACATCAACTGCAGGCACTCACACCGTGATGGGGGAGGGTTGTTGAGGAAGTCACGTGGTCGAGATTCAGACCCCGCGCGCGCGCACACACACACAAGCATTGCCCCGCCCCCAGCAATCTCCGTTCGTGGACGTTAGTCGCACGGCACGCGTAAATGCGCCATCCATCAGACGACAGAACAGCTACTGTCCTCCAGCCACTTCCGGCGAGGAAAAATATAATCAGGACAGCCAACGACCCTCGCATGCCGCGCCAGTGTCAGAAATCCGGGACAGGCAGAACCATCACCGACATCGACTCGGGGCAACATCTTCTGGTACCTCGCCTCAGATGGCCCCCGAGGTACAGATTTCTGAAGACAAAGAGCTTTGCCAAAGCAGTGTCAGATACTTGAGGCATGGTAGCATTAAGCAGTTTGGACGAAGGAGAAAAACAAAATGAAGAAGGAAGGAAAGAAAGGAATACAGTCAAGCGAGAATGACATACGGTAGCATTCTCTTGTATATATCATTAGTTCTAGCGTCCTTTTTGCTTACTTCACGAAGATGAGCCACTTGACCGAAGAAGAACGACCAGTCCTCATTGCTCGGAAAGACCTTTGTTATGGTCCGATGAGCTATGGCTCTGTCGTGTGACCATTGTCAAAACACATTTAAATTTTCTAAAGTACAAGAACACATGGCAGCGCCTGAACATGAAAACATGCGGGCAGGCGTTCTCACTCTCAGACACGCGCACACAAACACACACACACACACACGAACACACACGCGCGCGCGCATGCACTCAGAAAATGAGTTTGCCTTGCTCGTCCTAAATGAAAGGTTCAGGAGCTTCTGCCCTCATCATTGACTACTTGTCAACAGAATCTCTGCGGCCGCCTGGTCCTCAGCAAACAACGGCAGACTGTTAATGAGTTTGCGATGTTTTCAGATATCGCGAAAATATGTAAATGTCTTTGGAAAGGCTGCCTGGACCGACTTTCACAATCTGGTCTCAAAATCGCTTTTCGTTTGTTTACTCCTGTCAATCATTTCCGCATTGTCATAAACCTAGACACTATATTTCTCTGCAAGATCTTAATTTATTTTTTCAGTAAACTTTAAGACAAATCCCGGTGAACGGACAGTCAGGCGAAACTTTTTGTTTGGCGCCATGAGATGTCCAACTCTTCTAGTTATCGCAAAACTTAATTAAACGACTTCCAAGGAAAAGTACCAAGAAACAGCAGACCATTGTCATCCAAGTTCAAAATACCGGGCTCCAGGACATGTCACCACCAGTGCTCTGTTTACAAAATGGTTACAACCCAGAGAGAGCGCAGACACCCAGGTGGAAGGGTAGAGACAGGACAGGAAATCAAGAAGAGAAGGTGCGTGTGTGTGTGTGTTTGCACGCGCGCGAGAAAGAGAGAAGGTGTGTACTTACCTTTGATCTCCAAGGTGTTGCCGACGAGAAAAAAGGAATCGGAGTAGAGGGGGAGTGGGGTGTTGGACTTCTCGATGAAGACGTTGACGAAGTTAATGTCGATGTTTCGCCTGGTGAGGACAGGCTCCAGGACCTCTCTGCACAGTGAACGCAGGTCAGGCAATGACGATGATTAATGAGGATGATGATGATAATGATGAAGATGATAATAATAATAATCATAACAAAAAGAAGAAGGAAAAAGAAAGGAATACAGACAAGCGAGAATGACATGTCGACCATTATGTTCTATCTGTATTTTCAGAGCATCTGAGGGCGACAGCTGTATCAGTCGATGCTGCAGACGACAGACAGCTGTGGAGACTTTGGGTTAGTTTACCGTGTATGTACATAAGGTGCACAGTCCAATGGGTACACTCGGGTACTCTTCATGCAAACAAGATGGATTTTCTTTTGTAACGTAAAAAGTTACTCAGTGTTTGATAAAGATGTGAAAAGATGGTTGGTGGTATAACTCAGAATGTGAAGGAGATAAGGCGGGCAACCAAACAGAGTGAGGTCATATGTAACAAACAGTGAGGTCACATGTAAAACACATAGGTTATATGTGAAGTAGTCTTACCGGAGTGTCGTAAACTGAGAAGCTGGAACAACTTCCAGGTCCTCGCTATCACCTTCCGAGCACACCTTAATGGTGAAGAATCCGTCTTGTATAGTAACCTGAAACATTACATCAGAGTGAGACCTGTACTCTTGACATAAGTTCTGCAACCAGAAATGCTGCACAAGGAAGGACGAAGAACTTGCTTTAGTCAGACACCGGACCTTACCTTCGACTGTCGCCTGACCGGGCGTACGAGGAGTTGAGGGTGGCAAACTGTCAGGGGCTGAGCAATCGGTGCCGTCTAGTCGTGCGAAGTAGAGGGAATCCCACGTGTGTGAGTCCTTCCGATCACCTCCAACTCCATCCGCGACCTCGCCCTCCGTCTCTGACGTCACGCTGGCCATCATGTCTGGCCCTTCTGGACACGCAATCTGCGCCAGGGCCGCCTCCAGAGCGGGAGCCGAGAAGCTGTCCTGCAAGTCACGGAAAACCGAGGCATGTCGTGATGAGAATGAACAACATGGGTAGAGGGTACAGGACACAGGTATACAGGATACACAGGGCACAGGACACAGAGTGATGGAGGCAATATGTAAAGCACATGACAGGATACAGGTCATGGGATACTGGATATTACAGACGACACATGATATCAGTGTATACATGCAACTGCATTTAGGATACCGTATGCAGGGCAGCAGTACAGAGGGTACCTCCCCACAGGGATGGGGAAAGAAAAAGCAACAGATGGGATGAGCACCGCCCTTACAAAAGCTGTCCTGAGATGGGCAACAACCGCAAGGTGTCGGCACTGTCTTTACCTTTTGAAACAGGAAGTTACAGGCTATAAGACATAAGACACAGTATACAGGGACACAGTACACATGACACATCCTGGACACAGTAGACTGTACAAAGGATACAAGACAGGACAGAGAATTCAAGAGATGGACGCTGGACAGGACAAAGACCATAAGACAATTGGAAACAGAAGGCATCAGGACGCAGAAAGCGACCCGAGGTGTGGAGCACGTGGATCAATGGAAGGATAAAAATTTCCAACAGAAAATACGATGTAACACATGTCCCAGCACAAGACAGTGTAAAAAGTCGTTAGGAAATATATGGTGATGTAAAACCGTTCTTTTTATGAGACAGAAGGAACGCGAATCCAATTAGTTCAGACCTGTGTTCCTTTATAACTTTTTAAGTTTTTTTTTAACATTCAAGTGTCTGTCTTGAGCCTGTCTCCCATCACCGTCGTCTACTAGTTATCGTCACTGGCGAGAAGATTTGGTCGTTAAGTACGATCATGCTGAAAGAGCAGCTGACCAGGCTAGACACGCCACAGACGCTCGACACAAAATGGAGAAACAAGGACACTCACATTCTTCGAGAAACTTTTCTTTTTCACCGCTTTCTTCCGCTTCAGTTTCCTCTCGACTTCACTCGGAGACTTGTTTCTGCAGCAGCAAGAAGCATCAGTGATGAGCTGTTAGTGCACTGATAAGTGTGTGTAATAAGGCTGGTGAGTTGTTAACTCACAACCTGTTTTTGTTTACTCAGACCATGGCTACCAACTAGCATATGTGTGAGTTTGAGTAATAGAGAAAGGTGTACTTGTGTGAGAAGGAGAGAGATTTTCATGTACACATATTGTTTGTCGTACAGAAATATATGGACACAATAATGACCACAGCTGTCTATAGACTAATATTACATTTACTTCATTATATTATAATACTAATAAATATACAATCTTAAAATATCACAAATATTAACATTGAAGTCTACCTCTTTCTGTCAGTGAAGCTTATCGGGCTTCTGCGTACATTTTCGAGTGGAACGCACCCGGGGTGTTGGTGGTACTTTCAGTGAGCCTCCCTTACCTTCTGCATACCATCGGCAGTCGACGTCAAAGACTGGGTGACGTGGCCGTCAATTTTGTGACGATCAATTATTTTCTAATCTGACCCTCGCTTTTGCCTCGCAATATCCGCTGCACACCTGGGTGTGCGCCGTTTGGCCAGATCGATCATTTCTCCATCGAAACATGAAAACCTAGATAAGCGGTTCTCAGCGACTGACACACTGGAGTGCTGTGGGGCTTGAACACCTCGCGGTGATCGATAGCATGAGTTTGCATCCGTGTCGGTATGTGTGTACATGACCATACTCCCACGACTCTCAAACAGTAATATATTTCAGTCTGTGCGATGATTATCGATAATGTGTTATAACATATATTTATCATGCTTTGCAGAGATCAAATTTTTTTAGGGACCCCCCCCCCTTTACAAGCAATTTAAAAAAATGATTACTTTTATCGATTAAATAATGTCAATCAAACGCTGATGTGACTGGTTTAAAAAAAAAAGCGTAAACCTCGAAGGACTTACTCATAAAATATTCATCGCTTTTCTCCGTTGCAGTAGTTTTGTTTTTTTAAAGTTGTTATGTGGATTAACAGGATTGGTTGATTTATCGGATTATCGCTCGGAGACACCAGATACTTGTCCAATTTCTCACCTTTTGAAGTCTTTGCTCGGCTTCTTGACGAAGAGGCTGAGACCATCCACGGTGTCCTCATCGTGATGCCAGTCCTCGGCGCTGTCGCTCTCAACAGGAGACTGCTCTTGGCGACCGTAGCTCAGTCCTGGAGGACAGACACGCTCTGATGAGTGCAACCGGAAGTCGTGATTTACGGTGGTCCGCGTAACAACGTATCGCCACTCACAGTAAGAGACTTACTGGGTCTCCCCTCCTCCCACATCCCGTTTGTTCATTAGGCACGCGAAGCATCTAACGTATCTCTATGAACATCTTCTCTGTAGCCATGGCGACAACCAATTTACGTCCTTTGTCCTGCTCTTATCTCCTTCATGATTCACTAAGCTACATCACCTGTATCTTATATTAATTGATCACAAGATGGCAGAAAGTCTACAGTTCAACAAACCTCCAGTAGTCTGTAACGCCGGGGACACCCTAAGGAAGGTCTACAGATGATTACACGGTATGAAGGAGGAGACTGGCCGATGTTAATCATTGCCACTACTAGAGAAAGCTTACTCCCCTACAAGGCATAGATCTTTCTGCAATATCTGTGCATATTTATTGACAGAACTTGCAATCAAAAAGTGCTAGCTGACGGGGAGGAGGAGGAATTGGTGTTTTACACCGAGCCTGCAACTAAGAGTATATATCACAAGGCAGCCAGCCCTGTAAACATTTGCCAAGCAGACTACAGACTCAAAGAAACTAACTGTAAGAGCAGTCATTTTTTTTTTCTTTTCAGAAAAAGCATAATACAGTGACAGCATGTAGGCATTTAATGTTACAAATCCACAAGAGAGACTTAAATGACAGCCGTCAGTTGCTGATGTGCATTAGGGAATGAAAGATTTCATTAAAACTCGTTCTGTTTCGTAACGGTAGGTGAACGTATACAAAACAAACAACCTAGCATCTTCCTCCTACGCCGCTGACTAATAACAGCCAAGAAAAGGTCGTTTTGATGGAAGCTATCGCCATAACAAGATATCTGCTCTTGCACAAGGGAAATAAACAGTACGTTGCAGCTATGCTTTGATTACTTCCCTTGTCAATGCAGACGAAGAACGGCATGTAAAGGATACGTAAGTGTCAATAATAAAGCAATAATAATATTCCATGTATAAAGTGCCATTCCCCCGTGCGGAGGCAAGCACAATGCGCTGTACACCGATGATCACAAAGAACCATCAGGTCAACAAAGTGCACAATTTTAAGGCGTGCAGCAGAATACAGGTTCCACGGGATGACTGGGGAAAAACAAAAAGCCCTGACAGAACAAGGACGGAGGTGGAAAGTGAGGAGAAAGGTTAGCAGAAGAGTTTACTTGTTAATTAATTCCGAGATCAAGTCTGCAGGCCGGTGGCGCTTGTCACCAAGACAGTGGAGATTGAAAGTCCAGAGTTCAGATCTTGTTAATGCACGTTGTTGTTTCTCTGCATATCACACCTGCTTAAAGGGCCTACTGCTTTGTTGTCACAGCTTTGGTTGTTGGTTTGGCGTAAAACATTAATATTCCACCACACACACCTCTGAAATGTGAGGCCAAACAAATATATAGGAAGGTTACAAGTGCACCTCAGCGCCGCGAGGCCAAGAAAATATTTTTCGTTCAAAACAATCTCGCCCCCTAGCATCAGTTCTGTCTCCTGAGGTTTAGAGGTAGTCTAGGGTTAGGGGCAGAGTTAAAGTGTAGGTTTTTGTGTTGGTCAGAATGACCCAGCAGAGAAAACACTCGGATGGAGTCGAGGTTTGTCGGCAGCAGCGTTGGGATGTTCGCGCATGCGTAGAAGACGTCAGTGCCAAAAGACGGGAAGAAGACAGAGGCAGGCGAGGCCAGTAAAGTGCAGGGTACAATGGTCATTGTTCTAATTTTAGCATGACCAGCCTTCTCACACAAAGGCGTGTGTGAGAGGAATAAATTTATAGCCTGTGTTAGAGAGAAGGGGACAGTGAAGGAGAAGAGTTTGCACTTCAATAAGGGTTAGAACTTGAGCTAGGGAAGACTCTAGATATATCACCCCGACCTCCCACCCCTGACCCCGCCACCCTCGGGTCTACTCCATCCCTGAACGCACCTTTTGTTTCTGCAGACAGGAAGCAAACAGTGATAGTGTTTTCAATAAACAAATCAATAAAAGGACGTTTATTCATGTTTTCCTCCTGGGAACAAAAGTGCTTCTAGCTAAAAAGGTACAAAAACCTTTGTTATTAGAGAAGGAGTCAGCACGATGGGGTGGATATGTGGGAATCCTTTCAAGGATGCTTCCTTTTCGCTTCCCTTGTGATGGGCAGCGATGTTTGGTGAGTGCCATGGTCTAGCACTCCATGGAGAAATCACAGATATACACATAGGTCGGCGATGAAATAAAAGGAAATTTGGGGCTTAGTGGACCTGACATAGGGGAATGTCTACCAAAACATCCACAGTGCTCGGTCAAGGCCGTTCCTAGATGGATGAAATGTTTGACTGAGTTTTCACATCAACATCCGGTCAACACTTGCCACACTTTGGTCAAACGATCGTCAATGTTTGTCTTTCTACCTTCACAAGGTACTTGAAATGTTCTCTTTTTCTGCATTCTTGGAGGGTTGGTTTCCCCAGCGACAGGACAGAATCTAAGACTCTACTAACAATGGAAGAAATCATGGTGCCGATGTCTGTTGTTTTGCTGACAGAAGATCACACCTCATTAAGGAATTCACCTGTAAATGGGAGGGTGATTAACGAACAGTGGCATTCAACTTTTGCCATCAATACAATCACAATGTGACCGAGGAATGTCGGGGGAGATGACAGGAGGTTATGTCCTGGTCATGCTGCCTACTCTGCACTAAACGGATCTTTGTCCCTACCCCGACCTGCAAATAGTTCTTCCTGCACTCTGCTCCCTCTTCTCTGGTAAAACCACAGCGTCTTATTTTTAAAGAATCCTTGTTTGCATCTCAGATACTTTTTAAACTCATAAAATAATGTTTAAACAAGGTAGCCGTGAATAATCTTTGTGAAATGCCCATCGAATCAAGAGAGGTTGTCCCGGTCTTTAAAAAAAAAACAACCCAAAACTTAAAACTGCCGGGATATGCAAATACTTGCTGAGCAGAAAATAAATAAGGGCTACACAATGTTCGACAAAAACCAAACAAAACCCAGTCTCAGTGCAGGCCAGAAAGCTACTGGTGGGTAGGGTGGGGTAGAAAGAGGGTGGAAGGGGTTGTGGGCGACATGAAATCCAACAAGAGCTGCTGTCCATCCTCCATTGCACTCAAGACAAAGACACAATGAGATTTACTTTTTCTTACGATCGTCTTCTGTTAATCTCTGTCTCTCTAACCCTCCCTATCTCTCATTCTCTCCCCAACTGTCCTCTCCTTTACCCATCGAAAGAGATGGGGGTTGCAAAGTGATCGTATACACTTTCCACACATCAAAGTGCCGATAAGTTTCACCAGGGTTAGAGCCAGTCTTAAGAAAATTTAACCCTCCGATAGAAGATGCAAACATTAATGCAAAGCGGCCCAGTAGCCGTCTATGTGTCCTCTGTGTTGGCCACTCAAAACACCGATAATTGTGTAATAAGGAACTATTTTTGTCAGGGTGCACCACTTACTCTTGCTCGTGGCGTCTAGCACCAGGTGACCGCTGAACTCCGGCTGTCGGTGAATGTCCAGGTCACACTGACGACACAGCAGCAACGGCTTGTCGTGGTTGTCCTCGCTGCACTGGGGATGATGACACACCTGAGACAAGACACAGCCACATCTTTAATGGAGTCACAGGAATATTGTGTCCCAGCCACCCCATATCAGTATTGAGCTCTCAAGGCAGACCAGGTGAGAGCAGTGGTAAACTACTAACTCTAAATGTCCTGTTCACATTATTAAGGCTATATCATGCAAGCAGTTTTATTTAACAAAAACCACAAAACAAAACTTGAGATTTTTTATATGTGAGACTTGATAAATTCTCACTAAAACACTTTTATACTCAACAAAATATTTTACTAAGTTGACTCTGATGTTATTTTTCTAAGACTTAGCACTTTGTCCATCCTGATTACAATTACAAATGGAAGACAGGATCATTGTATTAAAGCAGCATGTCGTCCAACATTTCTCAGAAATATAATCTGCATCACAGCCATTTCCAGATTTGCGCGTTTCATAAGGCACCAGGTTCTATTTCCAGAAAATTTGCTGTTTTGCTAAGACAGTGAATCATATTCCTACACGAACTGTATAGCTAGAGAGACAGATAGGTAGCCAGACATATAAATCGACAGACAGAAAATAGAAAACATTATCACGACGTTTGCTGCCAAAGTTTTACATGATCTCAGCAAAACTCTCAGACTGACCAAGAATTTTATTTTTGCTACATTTATTCACCCAGGACCTCTTGCTGGAATTTATAAACATGCAGACTTTACGATAAGCTCGAGCTCTTTCGTCTACTTTGTCCATTAGTTCTACTTAGTCCAAGGTGTGATAAATATTTAAACGACGAGCAATGTCATCAAACCTGTTAGTTCGGTGTGTACAAAGAAGGTATCTATCTCACCCTCTTTCTCTCGTTCTTGCGATAGACAGATGTAAGCGCAAAACAGCGGTTAAAAATTTCTGATATAACTGTCACTACATCAATGAGACATCGATGAAATATTGGGATCGTCCACATAAACAATGAAATAAACGATATCGTCTTTAAATTGGATGGGAATGTCTAACAAGAATAAACGCGAAAAAAGATAATTTTCTCTTATCGGTTTTTGTAAGTCACCTTAGTTTGCGACTTGCTTCCCATTGTCGGCGAGCGAGCAAAGGTAAGTGCACGCAGCCTTCACCCCGTGCCACCAGAGACTCACCTTCATGCTTTCGTCTTCCAGGACCTTCTCCACCAAGTCACCGATACCTTCTCGTCCGGGAATCACACAGCCTGGGACTTCACTGGGGTCCCCCACACGTTTGACGCGCGCAGGAGAGCTACAGCCCTCGCCATTCGTTATCCTTGTTTCGACAACTTCCGGCGAATTCCTGGGCGACGGGGCCGAGGTGGGCGCCGGTTGTCTCGGACGGTTGTGCAAGGCCGGCGAGTTTGGCAACGAGCCACCATCAGGACAGGGGCCCGGCGTCCACACCTGGCGTGAGTCCATCATGCTTTGCACGCTGACGTCGACTTCCGTTCTGCGCGAGACTCCAGGCATGGGGAACATGGAAGCCACGAAGCTTTGCTGGCGATCGTTGTCGCAAGCTTCGGATGGTGGGACTTCCTGTTTGGTCAGGTCTCCGTTGCTATTTTTCGGAGATTCTTCTGTGCAATCGTTGTCGTCGTCAGTGGAAATTGAGAAATTCATTAAAGTGTCATCGTCGGAACTCATCCCTTCATCGTCGTCGCTTTCGTTACGGGGACGTTCATAAGGTGTGTCTCCTCCTCCACTACCGCTTTCAACAATTCGACTGTGGTCTCTAAACTCGGCCTCTTCATTCCCGGCATCGAGAGATGCTTTAGCGAGGCCTCTACCTGGCGGAACACCTCCGCTTTCAGATCGCTCCGGTGTTTGCGATGTAGAATGATCCTCCCAGCAGCTGGTTCATCACCTCTCTCTCGTCCTCACTGCTGTCATCACTGACAGGCAAAAAGTCTGAAAATAACTTGTTGACGAACTGCTCCCCGTCCAAGCTGCCCAGCGCAGGAATCAAAAATGGCGGAAAAGATGGCGGAGACTGGGAATTCTGACGCCTGCAAACTGAAGTTTCGTCGTCGGGGATGTATCCACTGTCTTGGGATCTTCCTGGACTCTCATACGAACCGAGCTCCAACGCCAGCCAGCACATTGTTTGACGAGTGTTGCCCCCAGCTCCATGTTGGATCCTGAGTAATGTCCGAAACTGTTGGCTCGAAATCCAACGGTCTCCACGTCCACGACCGTGTGGCACCCAGGACGTCTGTCCCGGATGTGTCAATAGCTATCCTTTCTTTATGCTTCTTGCGCCAAGAGTTGAAACCGCCACTGATTTTCTTTTTCGCTTGCTGGAGTCGTGTAGAAGGCATGTTTGACTTTGAACCTCCTCTAAACTGTTTTCCTTTTCAGCTGAGCAAACCCCGATTGCTCTCCAAATACAAATTTATGAAGAAGTCTCTTCTTTAAGACACACCTACCATCATCACAAAAACCGACTCACAGTACTCACAACAAAGCACTTCCGTTATCCAATCCTTGGTGAGGACATGGCACAAATCACGTGTTGCCTGTAACATTAAAGCTCTTTCTGAAAGACGAAGAAATTTCTCGATGTTAGATGTCTTTCAGATGTCGATGTTGGATGTCTGGCCGAGGGGAGGCGTAAATCCCAGCGAGCACACGACAGTGGGACGAGACTGGCTTCGGAGAAGTTGTTGTTGGCGGTGTTATATTTACTGTGAACTATTTACTGCGGGACAGGCCGTCCCACCGAGTGGTGCACTGGTGCTGACATGACATCACAGTGCAGTGGGTGTGCTAGCATAAGCTATGTCATCAATGGGCCGTTTGTGCCTGGCGCATGCGCACCGCCAGTATGAAGGAAAGATAAGAGTTGTGTGTGTGAGAGAGAGAAAGTGTACTTTTCCCATGTTATGTTACATTAGGCCAATATTATTCCTCCTTTTTTTCTTAACTTCCTTTGTTGTCTTTCTCTCGATCTTTTCATCCTCTAGTCCCCCTCCCAATCTATCAAAGAGCTGTCACAGACTAATGAATTCAGGAAAATAGAATTAGATACATAATTGCATTTGTTCTCGTGCATATCAGCAAACCTAATATCTACATTAGTTTACTTTCTCACCCACCACACACTCTTCAGCTCGAGGAAAGCTTTGAGATCAGAACTGTGTGGACGAGAAGAGCAAACATTTGTTTCTTTTTTTAATAATTTTTTTTTCTTTGAAGTTCATGGAGTGGGAGAGAAGAGGTTAAAACAACAAAGTTAGCATGTCTTCGTGTCAGTACCAGGCTACACTGACACACTTCGAGGACTTGATTCTCTACAGTTTATTACCGGTATAAAATGTTTTGCCAAAGGTGTGCTGTCTCTCTCTCTCTCACACACACACCTGTGCCGGTTGTAGAAACAGAGAAACACTAAACACCGATGTCAGGGGTGTGGCACGGACAAACTGTGTGTCATCGTGCGCGAGCTCTGAGAAGTAGTATAAGAGAGAGTGGGAGATAATAAAGGCCAGATATACTGACCCTGTCGATGAACATGTTATCTGACATCTAACATCTATGTATGAAAAAAATTTTCCCTTTTAGTCTGCTTTTTCAGCACTTTCCCTTCCTCTCTTTAAAAAACCCAACAAACTACACAAACAGGTCCGTAAAGGTGTGTCAGACCACGGCTAGTCTCACTTTAGATGATTTTAATCGGTCACCTCTGTACACATACCTGGCAAGTCGTTTTCTAAACCCACTTGAGGTACGGCGGGCCTTGACATGGATTCAAGAAGTCTGGGTACTTCACCTGTGAGGCCAGCCCACCACTTCTCTCTACATAATGCGCACGCCGTGTCTTGATAGAAGTTTCGGGTGCATTTTATTGCCGACGGGTACACACAGTCACCTCAATCCCACGCCAGATTTAAAAAAAAATTCATTTGAAGGGGTATGCTTCGACTTTTTGTTATTGGCTTTTGAAGGCCGGAAAAGCTTACACGCATTCCAAAACTTGAATGTAATGATGATAATAGAAGGCATCTAGCGAGGGTTTTTGTGGCTGGTGTCGTAGTAGCACTTTTGAAAGTGAGCGGCTGTTTTAAAAAATATTTCTGCTATTATTAAATGCTGAATTAGACCATGCAACCGAACGGTCTTTTCTGTGTGGGGTTGGGTGGGATTTGGTGTTTTATGCCGAGCTAGCAACTAAGGTGATATCACGGCAAGGCTCTGTAAACAAATGCCAATGCAGAGAAAGAACAGCGTGCCCTAGACGAGAGCTGAACCCAGGACATCCAGTCCTCACTGTATTGGTGACAGACCCTGACCGTTACACCCGCCATCTTTGCGGAGGATGGAGGAAGGGGGAAAGTGTGTGTGTGGCTGGTAAACGCTGATATCATTGCTGGTCAGATTATTTAACATGTTTGTTTTTCTGCTGAAATTACATCTCAGATGTCACCTATGTTTGTGTCTGTCAAACACAGCAGCGCTAGTACGGAGGTTGACACGTCTCCTGTGTAATAATTCCCACCATTATGACCCCAAATGCTGTAACACAAACCATAAAGTTTTTAAACTACTGGTAAGCTTCACAAAAGTCCAAGTCAAAAGCCAGACTTTTTCATTTTCTTGTCATATAACTGTCCACCATGACATAGGAGCATCACGACGTGACGTAGAACACTGTCAGTGTGACGTAGTACACCGTTACCGGCGCTCGTTAATCACAGGTTCCAATCGCGTACTTTGCTAGCGAATAATTATCGGATCGGTTTTGGAGGACTGAAATTTATTGCCTTCATCTACCGATATCTGCAAAAATTCTCAAACCATTGAGGTTGGTCTTTCAAGCGAGACGGCGTTTGAATTTCTCATCTGCTTACAGAGCTTTTGGATTCACTTTTTAAAAAGTGCAGCTATTGAAATTCAAGAAGCAAAACAACTCTTACATTGTTGACGAACTCTACACCATGTCCTTACTACAGAATCATCCGACCGAGAAGTTTTCATTTAATTAAGAAAATGGAGAATCAGAGGTGATTGTAGTAAATTCCTGAAAAGCCTTTATGCTTTTACTGTTTAAATTGTTGTGGCCTTTTGTCGGCGAGAATATGAGAAGTTATTGCAGTAATTTACAAAAAGCTTTCATGCTTTTTAATCTCCGAGTTATTGCCGTCTTTTATCAGCCTGCAGCGAGGTGTGTCTCGTGTAGTCATCTGCACACACTGGGGAGGGGAAAGGGTTGAATCCTGGGTGGAATGTAATCAGGGATATCAACGCTCTGACACCCTCTTCGCACGAAATCTTTGGCCGAGAGACCAGCCTTGATAAGAAAATCTGAGGGGGAATCTTTCTACTCAATTCAAAATCGTGGTTATAAAAAGGTCTTTTTGTAAGGTTTTCTTATAATCGAATTTCATTACTGGCAGTTCTTTTTCGTACATAACAGAAGAGCCCTACCTCTGGAATCATCCAATCTCCAGATATCATAGAAGTCCTGGAAGTGCAGTTGGATGCAGTCTCTTGTTTCCTGTCCAGCACTGAACTTGAAACTGTCTTCAGTCGAAAAACACAAATCTGAGCAAACACTGGGCTCCCTTACAAAATGGTCCATCGACCATCAACACCATCACTCCATCCTTGCCCGGGCGCTCAAGCGAAAGACGGAATTATTCTTGTCTGTATAAGGGAGCACTATCTTCGTTAAAGCTAAGAAAATTCTCGAAGAAGAAAAAGAAGAAATGAGATCTGATCCTGGAGACCTGCAAATACGATTTGAAATTTCTTGTTACTGCAGGCAGAGGTAGGTGTGCGGGGTGGGTGGGGATGCTGTAGATATTTTCTGGTTGAACTGAAGTCTTCGTAATTGTCTTTATCCCTGTCATCGGCTGCTTCGCCAATCGTCGGGCACTGCTGACAGCCAGTCGTGTGACATTCCATTCATAGCATCGCCTTCCCGAAATACACTGGCCTGATACTCGGTTTGTCTCCGGACCAACATCACACAATGGCCGCTTCTGTGTCCGCCTCGCCTGCCAAGCCCCTAGGGACACGAGTGTATTGAGGACACAAGACCTGCCTGGAATATTAGGTTCGGTCAAGAACATGACAATATGCCAGCGTAGCTGGTGTTCATTTCCCCTGCACCCCAACCTCCACTGAAAAAAGGAGTAAAACGCTGAATCGCCAAGATTTTGTACCCGAAACTCCATGTTTCTGACTTCTGCATCATTCTTGCATACGCTGCACACTTATGCTGGACCTGTTGACTACGAGGCACTCTTTTGTTGTTGTTGTTGTTGTTGTTGTTGTTGTTAGGGGAGGGGAAATGAAAGGGCCCATGAACAGCAAACTTCCAGGTCGGTGCTCTGGAAAGAGCTAGCGACTAATACGATAATAAAGGTGGTTATCATTATAAAAAAAATAGTGCCCCTGACTTAACGGTCGTTGGGCATTGAGATGTTCGACCCCTCACTTATCTCGGTGCCAGATGTGACGAAGATGTTGTTCATCTCCTTTCCCCTGCTGCTTTACCTTCCCCAAGCCTCTACAGCCAGGTATCCCTCCCTCTTTCACAGCTGCAGACCAGCTGCGTCCCTCCGATGCACCGAACACCAGCTTTTCCAACCACTGTGCTATTGGAAGACGAACATGACCTTTTCCTCCCTTTATTATTTATGATAAGATGCTGTTAAGAGCGGGCTGGAGGAATGCTGCAGGTATGCAGAACATGGTGGCGGGTCTGTGTTTATTCGGCATCGCTTATCACGAGCTGAGAGCTCTCCTTGTTCGGCAAGCGAGAGTAATTTCCGGCGGAAAGTTTTGCGGTTAATTCGCGGCCATGTTTTTAATAAATTGTCACCTGACCGTCGCGATCGGTTGTCTAGCACCGCGACTAGTCGTCTCCTCGCCACGTTGTCTCGCGCGTTTTGAGAGATAACAAATGTAGTCACGTGACTGCGAGAACACCGTGTTTTCCTCCCTTTCTTCTCTCATAATTTTTTTTTTTTTTCGCTTACTCTCATGACACTAGAAAGACATTTCTGATGACAAAGACAAGTAAGACATACGAACAGTAAAATATTTATATGCCATCTTTGTAAGTTATGAATGTTAACAATTCATTAATTTGTTTATCTAATATATAAATTTCACGGTGTGGAAACGATCCCCATCACAGTTTTTACATCGTGTTCTTGAGCAGGGATACAAAATTTGAGGGGAATAAAAACTAACCCCTTATGTAAAATTAAAAGCGTATTACAAATTAATTCTCACGTTTTGCAAGACGTTCAATCTTCGAACAATACAATCTCTGGTTATTCAAAACTTGAAATAATCTTTTATTATGCACATAACGCATAGGCATTAACAATTTAATATAATTTAATTACGGCTATGAATTAAAGCTATACGTTAAGTTCTCCACTCTTTCTTGAATTAAAACTTTTGAGCACAGGACAATACTTATAGAAAACTTTTTTATTTCATTAATGCTAAGCAGAGTGCTCAGAGATACCCCGATAAACTGAGATAAACACCCGCTAATATTCCACAAGGTCTGCACATACTACAGTAGGTTTACCAACATTTAATGTCTACATGCATTCAAACAAAGTTATGTGTTTATGTGTTCATCAAAATAAGTATTCATGCTCTGAAAAGGCAAGGTTCAGATGGAGATTTGTCAAAATAAAATTAATTACTGTTATGGAACAAATATTGCTTCATGCGCGACTGAAAGTAGCAAACGCCATACTGTGACAGAAGCAAGCTTTTCTTGTTCCAGAAACTACTTTGACCATGCAGCACATGCGGCACTTTGCTTCATTATTAACAAATTGAGTATGTAAACATTCCTAAGCAGCATATAACATATGTAAGTCAGTTTACATGCCATGTTAGATGAATGATTATCAACTCAGAACGCCATGCGATCGGCACGTGCTTCATGACAACACACCTGCCGTTACATAGTTCTGCTTCTCAGAAACACAAAATTCCGTAAAAACAAAATGCTCATTAAGCATACATGTAAGAATTAACAAAAAATAATTTCTCACCATGTATAAACCCTTAAAAGAACAATCATCATCATTATCATCATGATCATCATCATCGTCATCGCGGTTGTCATAAGTAACGTAACTACACAATTTTACACACTACAAATCATCACATATGAAAAACATTTCTAAATATGTTGCTATCTCTTTATGGTCGTCATTGACAGCTTTATTTGTTTTTCTTTTCTACTTTCATCTTTATTCCGCAAGTCATCATAGGCACGTCTGCTCTTTCTCCATAAAAGCACGACTGTGAACAGTTCACTGAAGCCGTAATGATCACGTGTTACTGCAATCGCACAGGTGAAGCACTAGGTCCGTTCGGCATCTTAGTCAAGCACACCTGACACGGGTACCTGTTGTTAGTTTGCAAAGTTCGTTGACAGTTTGCCAACGACCTCAAAGCACGAGACTTGCGTCAGAAGGACATCAAACGCACGTTTCTGAAGTTAACTTCGTTGAACAATGCCTCCACTGTTACAAAAATAAAATATTCAAATAACTTTCCTTTAAAAAAAAAATAGTTCACTGCGATTATCCATTTCACCTGCATCGTGATCTCATGCCACAGCTTCAACAGTCCGTGAGATCCTCACAGCGGCGGATGGCGCAGCCGTCAGAGGACAAGATAATGACAGATGTCGGGTTACATACCTGGGTTGTTCACAATCAGGAGACCAGGTTTGTCGGCCAAAAATACCCTAAAGAGGGCTGGGTGGGCGATTGTAAATATGTCAGTGCAAAAAATATATATATAAGTCTTGAGATTTCGAGTTCAGCCTCTTTACTGATAGGTCACAACGGGTCACGATGATCTTGTCAGGCATGCCGTGACCTCGCCCTCAATTTGTTTAACGATCTCTACACAGGGCGGAAATATTTTGTGTAAGTCTTTGTCGAAAAAAACGAAGAAACCTGAAGAGTTCAGCGTTCTAAATATAGAAAATAATTTGATGGAAGCGAGGAAGGTGCAGTAATTGTCCAGACAGTTTCGATCATACCAGAAGTTTCTGTTCGAGTTCGTATACTTTCCTGGCGAGGGTGGAAAAAGTAGTTCCGTGAAGGGCGCCACAGAAACTGGCTTCTCTGTGCAGACTCCCTGAGCACCACACCACAGTCCACATCTTCTTCCATCAAGTCAACGGTTGCTTCAGTAAGGGAACACGGTGCTTCATTCTCTGTCCGATCCCCGGACGGACTTGCGAGCAGAGTCGGAAATCGCCAGGAGGTGAAACAAGCAAAAAATTTAGAATTTCTGCCAGATTATATGACAGGATGGATTTCTTTCACGTGTTACAAGAAATTTCCGCTTTCAGATTCAGAACGATAATGCAACGGACGTGACAATCTGTCTGCCGGAGTAAATGACAAAAAGCAAATGAGTGTTGGAAGAGATACACGCAGCAGCTGATAATGGCTGCCAACACAGACAGACGGGCGGCTGATAAGGATGCTGCACAGCAGCTTTGTTATCCTGTGTACCCTAACGGAATAATTACTACGTGGTCTCCAGTCTGCTGAAATCATGCATAGACACAATGCACGCACGTACGCACACATAACTGAGGTACGTGGTGCGAGACGAGCTTTTACAGGTAGTAGGGTCAAGGGTCAGATACCCGATCTTACAAACTACAGGGTACAACGAATGCTTGACTCTTCTACTTACATACCTGGAAATATTAGCATGCAGATTAGCATCCTCCGTGTGTCTGGGGAGACATTGTGCCAGCTACCTACAGCATGTCAGGTGAAGGAGGTGATGTCACTACACGTCTCAGTGTTCACCTGTGTGTCGACAGCCGTGCACGCGCATTGTCCTATCAAAACACCACACGCACGACTCGCACGTGCTCTCAGTCCGGTCAACAACTCACTTGCGTGGCAACAGGTGGCGTTAACGGCCGGCATCAATATCCAGCTTGGAGAGGTTATCTTGAGTTATGCACGGATGCGCGCATTTTTCGTCAGTCTGATGCGCTTATTGATGCGCACACGCATATGTTGGTGTGTTTGTATGTGTGTGCTTTTTCTGGTTCAGCTTTCTTATAGGGAAACGCACGACGACCATAAACATGGGGTACCTGTAGGTGGAGCTATCACTTGACCTCCATCGTCTGCTTCATACCCGAATTAATATAAACCGGTGTTTAAAAAAAAAAACTAAATATCCCTACCACGTGGTCATTAACGGCATACAACTCTGTACCAGACACTAATATAAACAAAAAACCTAAATCATCCCTATCACGTGGTTCATTAAAAGCCGTTCATTAACTCCTCCACTCAGGACTCCCCTCTGAAAAATCGATTGTACTCGAGTCCACCCTGGCTCCCCTCTGTTCGAATAGTCTCGACCGACCTGTGACGTAATCTGTTACCATTCAATGAGTTGAGCTCATTCCTGCTTGGGTGAGTACGCATCCGTGGTGTGCGTGGTGTGTATGCATGCGTGTGTGTGTGTGTGTACGTTCGTGTGCCTAACCGCAATCTAACCAGAATACAATTCTGAATAATAAAGCTTGATTTTACACGTGAGCCACCCTGTAAAGCAAAGCTATAAATATTAAAACTAAAATATTCATCAAGCCCTAACTACAGTGTAGACCTGATGTTTATCCCGCGTACCGACAGCCTCGTTCTGGTCTTCACTGTCTGTTTACCAAGGGACTGTAATAAATAAATAATAAGACAGCTGTACTCACTCTTGCCGCAGCCTCTTTAAACTTGCAGTTGGGGTTCTGACACAACCGCACCGCCTCCTCTTCTGAAAATTAAAAAGAAAATGATGAAACGAATATAATTACAATGATGATGATTTGCAGAAAGTCTGAAACACAATAGAAAACAAAAATAATTTGAACGCGAAGACGGGGAGCAGCCGTGCAGTATGCAGTAATGTGCTGTACAGTCTGCACAAATGTACTGAATAAATATCCAATTCTTCTCATAAAGGTAAAAAAGAAATTTAGTAGAATCAAAGATGGAGACTGATGTAAGGACTGGAACGCACAAGAAAAAAAGGGGAGAAAAGTCATCCACAGCGAGTAGTAAAGGGGAGACCAATCTCTGACTAGAGTTAGCCTCAGATCAGGTTTTTTTCCCTGTGTGCGTGTGTGCGTGTGTGCGTGTGTATCTCATGTACCGACCGTAGCCAAAGGTTTCAGCAAATGGTAATCAAACGTCCGTTACATCCTCGTTACAAGTGTTTCGTAAATGAGTTCACTGACGCGTAATGGAGGTTAATGAAGACAAAGGTGGATCTTACAGGTGACAATCAAATCACAACAGATGTCGGACTCAAACATGCAAGGTACGGAAAACTGTTCACCCTTCAGCCTGTTAGACAAAATGACTACATACTGTAATGTAAACAAACTAATGATTATAAACTCTAGCTCGCACGTGTCCCTGCCTCGCTACGACTTACAAACCGCCCCTACTCCCAGGACGATTGATGTTCAGGGGCTGCCATCGATACCCGCGTCTGAGAGTTTAAACAATCGGCGACACCTTGGGACGGAAAGAAAGAAGAAATTCTATGCAGATGTAATCGTAATGACAAGTCTGTTCATGTGAGGAAAAGAAGTGTTGAAGGAAAGATATCGGATTTGAAAGGATTTCCCCGACTCCCAAGCACCACGGTATCCACCCTTATATCAGTATCATGGCCGAGCGAGACGAAGCTGTAGAAAAGAGTTGAAGCCCCACTTAGCCCCAACTTAGCCCCACCTCCATCTCGCCCCACGCTCGCCAGAGTGAATAGTCGAAACCGTTAAAAGCCATCAAAGGCGGGCGACAGCCGTGTGATCAATCAGGTGGACCAGGTAAGCTCCGCTCGGAGGACTTAGGTAGGGCGCAGTGTAAACATGGTGCTTGAGCCTTGGCGACCTCGCAGGGCAAGTTGGTAGATAAATCAAAGTCGCTCCATCATTCCTCACATACACACCTGTCAGTCGGAATCTCATCTGAAGATTAATTGTGTCTGTGTGCGTGGCGTGCATGAGTGCGTATGTGTTCGCTATTGCGTACATTCAAACACTCGCTGTCATATTTTCTTCGTCTAAAGTTACTAACTTCCCGTTATTCGATGATATTCAAACATTTACACGTGCTGAACAACACTTTAGAAATACATTTAGTATATGCAAATGCACAATATTTTTTTTTAATTTATTTAATGTAGAAATATCAGACTTATTGCGCATCTTCATACCTCTTGAGCTCGAGGCTGAATACGACACAACTTTATTTCTCTTTAATGGCAATTTGAGCGGAAGTCGGGTTTAATATTCGGGTGTAATATATACACGCTTTTTATCTGCTGACCTCGCTAAACAGAGTGTTATGGAAACTTCGTTCACTCTGTGCACCTGGGTGTTTATGGCTGTGCCGAAAGAATTTGTTTTTACCGACTCCTGCCTTCAGGTAGTTGATGTGACCTACAATGTTTTGAACAGATTGTCGACGATGATGTGACATCGTGTGTTGTCCACATGCGACTGTCGCAAGCCATAAATTTGTATGTAGGACGGCGGCACCGCACTTCATGGGTGAGTTTCGCAATGTCGGGTGTCAGAAGTATTCACGTTCTGCGGTATACTAAAGTATATCGGCATATCTACATACGGTATCGCATACAATCCTTCCATCTCTCTCTCTCACACAATTTTAAAGGAGAACACAGCGCAGAAATAAACAAAAGTCGTCACAACATTTCGGTCGTTGTGGAGTGAGGAGTTCGAGACTGCACTTTTCTCGATTTTTGTGTGGCGGTGCCTATCCCCTTGTTGCCTCTACTTCCCCAACCAAACTACGCGGTCCACATCATCTTGTCCTGACGACCTTACCATTCCATCATCCAAACATGACCAGTCCTACCAGCTTTGAAATTCCGTGCACCAACAACCAGTTGATGTAACTGAAGTTACAAAAACCTGTGCACTGCAGTCTCGGTTCCACTAATTCGGAAATAAACAACAAATTAATAAATTAATTAAAGCAGTTCAACGCCTTTTAAAACAAATCTTAACACTCACCCGCTTTGATGAAACTACTTCTAGCCTCCGATAAACCGCTCAGACTGAAGGGGTGAAACCACAAAGCGACTGGCTCCGCAAAATACATGGTCTGTCTGTCTTCTGTCCTGTTACTGCAGCCTCAGCATCTTTTCCTCATCATCGCACGTCTCCTAGTCTCAAGTCTCAAAATGTCCGCCACGTCTCGCATGACTTCTCCGTCAGCGTTGGTAGATGTTTGACAAGTTTGACACAAGATCTGTCCCGTGAGTGATAACTTGCCCTAGTCTTTGTGTCAAGGGTATAGTGGGGCAAGGGATGTCCCTAGAAGCATGTCAGACACGTGCTCAAATCGCCATAAGGAAACCTGCGATCATAAAAATAGTCACCAAGGGTTTTCTTTAGTGGCAGTCGCCCCCTCAAAAGTCACTGACCCCTGACCCTGCGGACAGTATTAAAAAAAAAAAAAGCGTGAAGGGATTTGATGTGGGGCTGTGGGGAGGCACGGGAGGATAAGGGGAGACCGAATCTTTCAAAACTAATCTCGTTTTCTGTTCATGATCTTAACTGAATTTCAGAAAACTTCCATCCGACAGTTCATACTCAGGTTCCATGTCATGCTCACAGGCGGTGCTTTTCGTGGCCCAAGAACAACTAGTTAAGGTTTCGGCTAAGAAAGGGAAAACTAGGTCACCTTCCTCACAGTTTTAACAGCAAAGCACTTTAACATCTTCTAACAAGCTGTTGCCAGAATCTTCTCGACAAAATGTCTTTGCCAGGTGTGGCCAGGTGACAGACTTCATCGTAAGGACGAGAGCGCTGACATTTGCGCGTCCCGTCGAGTCTTCTCTTCATCCTTCCTCAGGTAATAGCCTACATCCTCCCCTGGCTTGCCTAATAGCTTGCATCCCTCCCTAGCTTGCCTAATAGCCCACGAAACCCTCTCAAGCGAGCCATGGTGAGGGTGAGCTTCAAGTGAGGCTGCGAGTCGCACAGTGCACGGGGTGCACACCAGGAGAAATGTTCGCAAAAATGTGTGTTGTCTGGCGCGACAATTCATTGTTTCAAGCTTGAGTTACTCTCTGTGTTTGTGTGTTTTGCAGAAAAATTTGTGACAGTTTGAGAAAAAAAATTATTATAATTTGCTTCGGTTCTTAGACAGGTTTTCGATGCTTATTCCAAAGTCGATGGATTCTTTTTGGACCCAACTCCACAGCGAGTTGTTAGGTTTTAGTCGGGTAAGCTGCTGACAATATAAAGACAATACAGATAACAACCCCACGTTAACCAACCACCTCAGACCCTCACCTCCCTCTCCCACCCACACACACCCTTTCCCTCATCGCTTGGAAAATTGTGTGAAGCAGAGAGGAGCGCGTGCTTATGTTCCTCACGACAAATATTTCAGTATACAGTGATTTTAGAACGATATCTCCTAACTACCTACCGTGCCTCTCCTGCCTGTGCTCATTCTTTCTGCCTGTCATTACATCTTACTCAACTCTCGTGCTTTAGTCAAGTGTCTGAACAATGTTCATCGGTGTCTGACTGTCCCCGGAGTTGTTCAAGTTTGAGTTGAAACATCACCACGCGCGCGCGGGTCAGTATGACTAGTCACTGTTATGGGGCAGCAAAGGAAACAACTATTGAAACTATTGTATCCGTAAATACAACTACTTCTCTCTCACTCCAGGTTGTGACTCGCATCAGATGTGTGACAGTTGAAGCGTCGCCGCGAATGTCCGCAAGACTGTGGTTGTCTGGCGCGTGTTCAGGGGGCGAGGTCAGCGGAATTAAACATCACGTGTACTACGAAACACTTTTTTTTGAGAGGGAAAGGGTCACCCGAGGACGATTGAATAAAACCTATTGACCTGAGGTCGTCAGCCTTGTATACCTGTTTTAACACCTTATACACGGATTTCATTTGACGATCTCAGGTAGCCGACACTTTTGCATTTTAACGACGGAAGGTGAAAAAAAAAAGAAAAAAAAAAAAAAAAAAAGGACCATGCGGGGTAGACGCTTCCCCCCTACACCGGAAAGGCTTGTACATTCTGTATCTCATTATCCCCTTCTAATGTCACTCTTGTCCTCCACACTGTTAAAACGGTTCTAGCAGGTCAATATATGTCTTCCTAGTCTCATTATATATACATAGACAGCCACATCGAGGTCTGCTAAGTAAAAGCCTCCTTTGTTTGAAATAAGCCTTTGGCTACAAGACGAACCTCACTGGACATATATTGTAGGTGAGGTGTAAGTACACATAAGAAAAGAAAGGTCTGAGGGATGTAATTACGAACTCGAGAATGTGCTTACCATTGGCAGGTAAGTGTAGGACGATGTTGTAAAACTGCAGGACGACTGATGGCTGCCATGACCCCGAGGTCACGTCCCTTTAAAACTCTCCTGTTGGTGGCATGCCTCGTGATACGAGGGACAAATACCCGTATATGTGTAACCAAATGCGATACGGGTATCACAGGGGTTTACTGACCCCAGCTACAGGCTAGATAAGTTGGAAACAAGCTTCTACAAGAAACAATACATGCATTAAACTTGGGGATGTGATAATGAACATGGATAAATGTTTGAAGCGGTGTGTTTGCAGAATAGAGGTCTCGCCTGTCACTGAGTGATCAAAGCAAACATGAAAGTGCCTTTTACTCTCATAATTTTTGGTTTTAATCATACATAAAATTGAGAAAAATTTTTCTTATTTGGGAGGAGGGATTGATAGGGGCAAGAGCTCGCAGCCATTAACCTGCCGAAGAGTGATTTGTAGAAAGAAAGACAACCCTCGTTAGACAGACATCGCTTCTAATTCCACATGAACCACATTTTAGAGTAAAATAATTGATAGTCACTAATTCAGACTCCATTTCATTACCACCCTTATCAGTTACATACAACGTTGCTGTCTTAATTCCAAGAGTTCAGAGTAAATCTTAACGGCTCGAGATATTTTGAGGTTTTTGTAGGCGTGATCATCAAGATAAATGTTTCAATGTCATGTTGACTAAAAGTATTTTCTTTCTATGCTTACTGTGTGTGCTTGGTCAGAAGACAACTGTCAGCGGATGATCTAGAAACATCTGTAGACTGTCGCACTATTTCCGCAGTACGTCCGAAATACGTTCTCGACCACAGCAGTAGTTTAGGCATAAAAGCCCGGATGCACTACGTCACGTAACCCTGTAGTCCTGTTACGATGGTGACGCTGTCACACTCTAATTAACAGTAAGTTACGAACAGCTTTCTTTTCACAGGACTAGCAAACACTAGGAAGGACAAAGTGAGATGAGAGCCGCCAAGGGACTTCACTCGCAGAGAAAAAAAAAATAGGTCGCCTCAAGGGACACCACTCGCCGAGTTGGCAGTTTCTAGATATATGGGTATAAAGACAGCAAAATAGTCTCATGCCCCAAAACTGTGCCATTACCTTAAAAGACTAAATGCTCCGCCCTGATAATTCGTTCAACCTTCACTCGTGCACTTTTATTTATTTATTGTAGCTTTTCTTGACTTTGTACAGTAACACAAGTGAGCCAGGAAACAGCCTGGACTTGAAAGGTGGGGGGGGGGGAATCGGTTTTACGCCGTGTCAGCAACTAAGGCTATATTACGGCAAGCAGCCAGCCCTCTAAACAGATGTCACGTGCAGAGAAAGATCAGCGTGTCCGAGACGAGAAATGAACTCTGGGCAGCCAGCCTTCACTGTATTGGTGACAGGCGCTGACCGTTGCGCCACCGGACCGCTGACTTGAAAGGTGGAAATGTGACTGGCACAAGATTACTTAGTGGTCCCCATGGCCTGTTGATCAAACAGTTAATGTCATTCAATTCTTCAGTCTGTTGCCGTGCCTGTTAGTGTTCCCTAAATTACCTGGCCATTATTGTAGCCTACCTGTCCTACTGGCTGACTTCCCTCCGAGACAGCCCCAGAATTCCCTGATCACAAGGTAATGCAGGTGGCGGTGCAATCAATACACAAGAACTCGGGTCATGCCGTGCAACTATAGGTAAGGTGTAGACAGATAAATACGGCCTGGTTGCACCGAACTGTGGTGTCAGTCTTTATGTGGTGCGGCTTTTAAACACATTCCGAACCTTTCTGCCAACGACCTCACACACCTGGCACAGAAGTCAAAATTACAGCTCAGCAAACTCGGGAAAAAACTCGGAACTTCCAAACGAATCTCTTTTTCTGTTCACAAAGGTGTGGGCAGTTGTTCAGGTTTTCACTTTTCGTCACCTAGGTAACAAGACTACACCATGAACTGTTGCCAGTGATGTTTACAGCATCATTCGCTAGTCAGTATTAAAAACAAAAAGTTACACCTTAATCTTCTACAAAGCAGATGACGACAAATATTTATATAGCATTCAAGTGTCTTGGTCTTGCAAATAATTGTTTATCAGGTTGTAATATACCAAAAGCTCATACTAACAAATGTACTAACAGTATCTCATGTCGGGCTGCCAGGCAAAGTATATTTTTTTCTTTCTCCCTCACACATGCACTTCATGCACCTGTACACAATATATATATATACACACTCACAAACAACACCCCGGATAGCATTTAACCATTTTATAAACGTTTACAAATGATCGAGAGCCCTCTGTAAACATTTATAAAATGTTTAAAAGCTATCAGGGACGTACACACACCCTGGCATATTTTCACCCTCTCACAAGCGCGCGCGAGCACACACACATACATATATACATGCGTGCGAGTGCGCATACAAAAAATAAAGATCCATGCTTACTTAAGAATTAGCAGATGGTTCCACAAGTGTCCACGCTTGACAAAAGCCGGGTGTGACCAGGAGAATGTGGTAAAACAAACCTCTCCAGCACACACTTCACTTTTAATAAAGGAAGGTCTTCCGTGATGAAGCATTTGCAGTGCAGTCTACATTCCTTCTCAGTCTCATCCTAACAAACTCTCAGTCTCTTGGCACCTGTGTCCGGTCTAAAGGCACCATCATCCTTACAATCTGATGACAGACTGCCACCAGCACTGACCACATCACCTGTGCTTCAGCCAGTCGATGTCTTAATCAAGAACTGCGAATGTTTCAGAAGAAAATCTTTTGAAGAATTTTTATCCTTTCAGCATGTTTCACACGGAGGTTCACTGGTCCAAGTGTTGGTCGGTGCACACAAAATAATGAGATCTTCCTGGTCCCAACGAAGGATGCACAAGACCATCTCAACACCCTCCGATGTCACCCAGAGATATTACTATTACCTGTCTGTGGCCGTACATCGTGAGGACTCTACTATTTAGCTTCCTTTAAAAAGAATAGTTTTTCAATTTCCGAAGCGAAATCTCACAAATATTTCCATCTTTTCTCCAGCAGGAGCAACCAAATGAAACTAGACCAAATCATCTGACCTGTTTCTTCAAGTCTTTCAAATCCGGCATTTAATACTATGCAAAAACATTTAAATGAATAACAGTTACACCTGTCATAAAGAGAACACAAGCGGCGTGATTTACGAGGATGGAGCGATAAGCGAATGGACAATCGATGTTCTTCATCGACACCTAACCATCATTCCCAACCCTTCGCATCCCTCCTTCCTTTCTGTTACCCTGGGGTGTGGAGGCTCAACTCTAAAAATAGCGACTATTTCAGACCAAAGTCGTGAAAAGAAATAAAAGTCCCAGGGTGGGAGGGTGACAGAGTGGGTTAGGAGGGGAGGCAGTAGCGGCCCTTCAAAGATGTGAAGGAGGCAGAGCGGTCGGTAACTTTCCGTCCCTCAAGGTTTGGGCAGACGGGGATGAAATGATGGGAGGGAGGGAGGGAATCACAGTCCCTGGAGGGCTGTTTCGTGACATTGACTGCCGACTGCCTCCAGGAAACGATGGGCTTCTCATTCTCACAGTCACTGAATGGCAGTCTGTGTGTTTGTTAGTGTGTAGTGTGTGAGTGTGTTAGTGTGAGTGTGTGTGTGCATGCGACGGTATGTTCACTGAACTTTAAACATACATAACACACATCATACTCCACATAAACTTACATTATATTACACTCGGTGCAGTTAGAACAATTTATATAATACCAAGGATACTGGCGTTAAAAACAAATTATATTTCCGGAAGCAGCACAAATGATATATTATACTCAATGCAGTCTAACACCATTTACAACATTTTTCAAATAATTTTCTATGGAAGATGCATATCAATTCTAACATTACTAAAAGTCCTTGGGATATCCCGTATCAGTTGTAACCTTAGCGACCTTTACATAGTTCATGCCCGGGTCACCAGAACAATGCGATCCCCTACAAAACACATGTTAATGAGAGACTTAGGGAGCTGGTGTCTGGAGGGCAAGGAGCAGTCTTCTCGCAGTTGTACAAGAGATAACGATTGATGATATGTTCGCCAGCTGATAGAAAGATGTCGACAGGACTGTTTGAGGGGACTAGCATCCACTGTCTACTTCATCTCTCTCTCTCATTCTGTTCTTCCCTCTACATTTCTCTTTTCCACCGCCATTGTCTTCTAAGAGGAACCCACGGAATTTCTCATTTCTAATCAGCAGAACCATTGTAACAAACCACATTAACTTACCACTTTCTATCAAATGTAAACCGTCATTATTTGCAGACGACAGCTTTTGTAACCCATTACAACAATCGTCATCCTCTTGTGTATAGGGGCGATAAGGGAGACATGGTGATGACACAGTTCTACATACCGCACTGTTATGCATGAACTGAGAGCACTACATGGGAGGGAGAGAGGAAGGGTGTGTTAGGGTTTGGGGGGACAGGCCAGTAATGTGCGCGTTATCAGAATTTCAATCTCAGCAGGACAGGTGTTGGGCGGGGACAGACTTTGACTACAGGTGCACACGGTCTAGGCACTCTAGAGTCCTCGCTAGTCCTCGTATACCTCCACAAGGCATTTTTTTATTGTCATTTTTTCCCATTTCAAACTGTGCAATATACTGTTTGCCCACATCGGGTGAATACCCGACTTCCTTTCTCCAGTTATCTACATTCGTCAACATACTTATAAAGAGGTCAAAATCGTGACGTCACGCTGTGTCCTCATCTTTTTTATTGGCTGACATCTTCACACGCAGACCCCATGCACTATCGTGACCCCTGTGTTACTGACCTCTGCTTCTGAATACTGATGCTTACACGGGTATTTCTGGAGATATTTGAATAGTTCAGTCTAGTTCACAAACATTATAAAAATGTGCCCCACTAGTCCTTTAACCATTTTATTGGTTGAAGCCGTGACTATAGGCTGTCTGACGATTGCACGTTGGATCAGTTATCTGCCATCTATCAAATTCTCGCTGTCTGCCAATTATGTGCTGGTTCTACTGAGTATACATATTCTAGGAACTCGATAAGTATGATACGATCTGTTTCAACCCCTTCGCCCCTCCCTGAAGTTGACCTCAGGTAATACACACCAACAGACACCACCATTCCTGTTGTCAACAAAAGACCTGCATTGTCAACTGGCGGCCCCGTTGTTTGCGATTTGACACCGTTGGGTGAACCTTCAGCACCAGAACTAGGTCTCGGTATATCTCTCCTTACACACATCCTGAATGTGAGGACGAGCAAGACCCGGGTGATTGTTCTCCTTCGGGGAATGCTTCGTCGGTCTTCGGGGAAACCTTCCTGTTTGTCAAATTAATTGCAGTGACATTACAAGCACTTAGCGGCTGTCTTTTAGTTTAGCATCTCATTAACTGGTTCAGCTTCGTCATTGGGTAGGTCCCTCCTGCCTTGACAGGGAACCAGTAGGTAAAGTTTGCTCGACATGAGAAAATACTGTGAGTTTATAGGAAGGTAAAGTTCTTATGGGGGAAATGAGATGACAGCGGAAATTCTCGGAAAAGGGGAAAACGAGGTATGATATTAAAAAAAGAAACATCAGCGAGGAAGGTAAGGAATGGTAGTGAAAGAAGGTTGAAAAAAGTAAGAAAACTTTATCCTCCCGAACACTTTAGTGCTTTGAACGAAAAATATTAAGGAATGGGAAATATTATTTTTCTTTTTCCCTGCTTCAAACCGACCACAAGGGTAGCTTGTCGACTGCAATGTTCTTTTCAGTTTATGGTACCTGTTAGTCTTAGATAATTCTGTAAATGAAAACGTTATATACTAAATAGATGTGTACTGTCATACTTGACCAGTTTATTCATTTAATTATTATTGAAAGGTTTGCCTTTGTGTAAATAGACGAATCAAGGCGCTCGCAATATTTATACATTAGCTGGGAAAACTTCATCGGCAGATCTGCCTCACACCTCATTATAAAATACTACAGTAGACTATGTGCACCCCATTATATACCTTCTACCTGAGTGGAGCAGGTTTACCTCGGCATAAATATGCTAATCTGCTAAACAAATGCTCTTAGCGAGGAGGGCAAGGTCTGAGTATTCCGGGAACAGCCAAGACTACTGGCGATGTAGAATGGGAGGAGGTGGCTGAGGAGAGGGCTGAGGAGGGGGCTGAGGAGGGTCTCTTTACTTCCTCGATGATTTGTAGGTTGAGTTGCGTGTCGAATTACACCTGAGTATATTTTGTTTTATTTTTCTTGCGACTTTTGACCCGGATTCTTTCGCTCCCACCATCCGTCTTCTGGGCGCTTGGCGAATCGATCATGTTTGTAGGACGGGTAGCTAGGGACTGGGTGGCGCGAGGTGGCACGTGATGGCGCGGCTACTGTAGGTGGCGCCTCGTTTGCCTTCGTCACGTCATGAAAGATCATCACCTTGACCTAGTCTTTCTGCTCACATTGACCTCGTTTCACCGGCCCAGGTAGCAAAATACCGCTGGAATGCGAGTGTCATGTGGCTCTCTCCTTGTGTAAGCGCCTGCTGTGATAAATTTCTTTCTGTGAACCAAACAGCGGCTAACAGAGTACCTGTCTTAAACTGTAACCGCCTTGAAAAATTGTATTCCTTTCCCGCCATCAGAAAATCTCGTCTTCGTGCAAGTAGGACTTGGGGAATCATGGCTGCTGCGAGGGTCTTCTTTTATTCTACAACCCTGACTTCAAACACATCATCGTCTGTACAGCGTCTGGATTCTTCCTTAACGCACGCAAACTTGTCCCTGCTGTCTATCACAAGCACACACTCACAATACACACACTTTAAAGTTTAGTTATGTCTCTAAAATGCGACGAGAAAAATGTACGTAATGATGTGACTCAGATAGAATGGTAGAAGGGTGTTCTGATAGGAGTAGAAAGCCGATTTCCTCATTCTAGTAATTTACTTCGTTTTTTTTTTTTTCATTTTGTTTCTCTGCTTGCTTAGTTAGTTTAGTGGACTTTTGAATGTTTTAGTAACAGATTTCAACTTAACGGCGTTGTGGCTGATCGCGCGAAAAGCAAAGAGCATCGTGGGGTGGAAGGTCGAAATGGGTAGAAAACAGGACAGGTCGCCTCGGGAGATTTATGGACCAAAAAAAAAACACAACGACAGCGCTGTGAATGAGTAACCCCCTTTCCTACCCAGAAGTTTAGCCTTTTTTTTTCGACTGGGATATGAACCATGTTTCCAAACCGGTAAAAATTATGCACAGATGATGATTGGAATGATGGGGAGTGAAATAAGCAGTATATGTAACTTCTGATACCTTCTATCGTAACTCGTGAAGCACGCAAGTGAGTGAGTGAAAGGACGGAAACAAACAAACAAAACATGAGCAGATAAGAATGTTCCAATGGATGGAGCTCACCTCGCAGCCAGCCCAGCATCTTGCGGCCTCGTTCGTACAGACTGTTCCGCTTGCGGACCGCAGGCCTCGCCGTGCTCCTCACTGAATTCCGGTCTGTAGACATTGTTCTTGCAGGCGATTCCTCCACACGCTGCTGAGACTGGCAGTCACACACCTGCTCATCCACACCTGAATTTCTGCTGACAAACTTGGGTCACTGCACGACCTCTAGTGTCACACAGGTAAGCCATACAAACGCGCTTCTGCCCGAGCGAAACCAATCTCTCGTTTCACCTCGTGTCCAGAGGCCTCAGTTCACTCAGGTGTTCACAGCGTTTCACTTCCCTCAGGTGTGTCACGGCGTCTCGGGTCACATTGGTGTGTCACACATAACTTCACCTTATCTCACCACCCGTCGACTTCCAACTCACAGAAGTGTGTCACGCACGATGACTTTCCGCATGACAGGAGCAAGTCAGTCCTCTGGTGGTACTTTGTCGTCCTGTCCACACTTCTACAACACGATAGTTCTTACTTCAGGGTACTTCAGTTTTAAAAATGGTACTTACAGCAACTTCATGCAAAACCTTACACCCGGCTCTCTGCACTTTGTTTGTAGACCCTCTCCAAGTCAAGACGAAAATCTGACAACCTGTTGTTCGACCTTGGATCCACCCTTAATTAATGTTTATCCCCAGTTTTTCCTCCAGTGTCTCAACGAGTCCCACCCCTAACGCTTCTGACCACCACAGGCGAGCTGGCAATGGCGGGTACAACAACAAATGGCAGTCTGTCTGTGGTTGAGGGTGGAAGGCAGTTGTCACTACAATGCGTCTGCCGACCAACAAAGGAATGCAGCTCGGGGGATGGCAATGTCATACACCCTCAGTCCCCACCCCATACACACACCTTCTATCTGTCGAGTGCTTTTGTAAATCTTGCTGGCGGGGGTTACCCTATCTGCTCTCTCAAGCGATGCAAGGTTTGAGGATTTCGTGCAATAAATCTCTGTGGCGACCATCCAGCTCTTACGACACAGACACGAGGGTCGACTGGAGTGTTGAGACCCTCTCGGTCCGCAACCGAGATTTTGTAGTTAAACCTTCGTCTGAGTCGGACTAAGTGCTTCTCTATCCACGGTGGGGTGGCCAATCACACTCTCTTCAATCTCATTCCTCCTGCTGAGAAGGGAAAGTCTTAGCAGTAGGTCCGCCTGATGGGACGAGATCGCCCTCGTGTGGGTGACCCTCCTTGTGGTCAAAGGTCACGCAAACTTGAATAATGTATTGAACACTTGTATCGAGAATAACCAGTGTACTTCATGTACACGTCTGACTACTGGAAACTGTCCTGGAGAAGTAACTGGCCACTAGATTGGAAAATAGACTGAAACAGTTCTTATCTACAACATTATTAAGCATTTTGTTTTAAAGGGACAGATGGCCGGTCAAAAGTTCACGGGCACGACACACCATCTACTAGCCGTTAGGTTAAATTAAAGAACAGAATTTGTCACGAATATTAAAAAAACAACAAAAGTTCATTACAAATTATTAAATTTTTTTACTACTTCAGCCGGAATGATAAAAGCCCACGTAAAGCACGACCTTTGTGAGTAAGACTGATGCTGATCCATAGGTACCATCGTTGTTAAAAAGCGGAGGAAAGAGAAATTTCGTGCTCTAGACGCGGTGAGCCACTCACACTGCCTCGAAGGCACAGACATAACAAAAAAGACTGTCAACGATTACAGCAATTTTTAAAAAAAATTGCGAAAAAAATGACAGTTGTTGGCATACTTTGCTTTACTAGACCTCGCAGTTAAAGCCAAACACAAAAATAATTCAGAAAAGAGGGAAAAAAAGTAACAAGCACTTCGTTCTCTCCCGCCACTTAGGTGAAGGAGAAGAAAAATCGTGACCTCGATGTGCAACCTTGAACCCTGCGATGGCCGGGCCTTCTTGTTTGTCAACAAATATGCTGGAAGGGGGATGTTATATCTGACAGTGCACGTTGTTGACATTAAGAGCAGCGCAGAATGAGTCGAGGGTTTTATCTGCCTCAACACACCATCCAGGTGAGGTTACATCAGGTCAGACTTACCTCAGGATAGACAGACAGTCAAAAGTACAAGTCTATCTTAACATATCCTGTTTTGATTTTTTTTTGTTTTTGTTTTTGTTTTCGAAACTGAACATAGTTATAGAAAGTAGAAGACATGTACTACATCCTGTTTTAACATTTCTCAGTACATGATTATTTTGTCAAGTGAAATACATCGCCATCGTTGTGTGATCAAAATGTCGATGTTCTCCGGCAGTTCAAAAAAAAAAAAAAAACCAGTTTCAAACTGCTGAAGTTGCTGTGTCGCTAGACACTGTATGTCTAACATCCCATCGTCCTTACAGGATCTGACATCTCCGCGGGATACTTGGCAAAAACTGTGACATACTTATATCTCCTGGCGGAGTTTGACCTATTATCTAATCTCACCTACTAGGAAGTTTAGCTGACTGATAACATAATTCGCTGCTCGAAAGAAATTCTGCCAACTTTAGCACAATCAGGATCGAATAATACGAACGAAAGGGAGAGAAATAAGTTGAGAATGTTTTCTGATCGGTAGGTCGAGCTGACCACGGAGCACGACTAGCGTGGATGCCTAGTCATTGTCGACCTTTCCAGTGTACAACCAACCTTTCCTTCTTTGTATATAGGCATGTCTATAAATGATTGCACATAAACAGAGCACATGACTACAGATGATTGCACATTAGACGAGCTCGTACATGTCGTGATTCCGTTGCTCTTCATTGAATACAATATACACGTTTAAGAATGCGTGGAGGCTGACAATAAACAGAATGACTTAAGAAAATAGGAAAAAGTTAACAAAAATGTGGAAAAAATTATACACAGGTACAACGCTGGCACACAGTCGTCATGACTACAGCTGCTGTACATGTAGACGGAAGGAAAGCACACCTGCTCGTCTTATCTGTCACACACCCCATGGCAGTCGCCTGCGCTATCTCCGTTTTTGCGGACTCATTCTCATCCACTCCCTCCCCACAACCACCACACACACACCAGGGTACGCGCGAACAGTTTCACCGAACACGTGATGTACTAAGTCCCTTTTCCCAGAAAAATAAAATATGGTCTCCAGGTAGGCGGAGACTTCAAAAGTTAAAAATCAAACATTCGTGCTGTATCTTGTATCAGCATCGAGACTAAAGAATATCTCAACTTTACAGTATTGCTGAGGTGACAGCAGAGGATGGTTTCTAGTGGATGTCTGCGTGTGTACGTGCTTGTATATGTGTGTGCGCGCGAGTATCCTCTACGGACGGTTTGCGTCTGTCGGTGTCTTTGATGTCTGGAGGTGGTCACCCGCAAACAATTCTTAAACGCCGATCATCAAAACACTGACATAAAGCGCATTTAAGGTTACGACCCCTTTCCCGCACCCTTAACTGACATCAACACCACAACAACAGCAACAACGACAACGACGACGACAACAACAACAACAAGAAGTAGTGTTTACCTTCAAACGACGTTATCACTATCGAACACATGGCGACATTCCCAGTCTCTCTAGGCTCACCATTCCAGTCCCCGATGCCAGAGGAAGTCAACTCCGTGTACAGCATGGTGGTGGTGGTGTCTGCTAATGTCACGCTCTTGTACAGCGAGTGATTAGCTCGTGCAGACGACGACAGCACATCCCGGGTACACTCCCATTATCTACGGTCCAGGTGTGTATGACGATAGCTACCCACGGAACTCCGCGCGCCGGTCTTTACCTATCTAGTGTCTTGCCTTTTGCTTCCCTTTATCTCGGCCTCTGACCCGTGGCGGGTTCAAGGTCGTCATGAGTGTCATACAATTTCTTCGTTTATGTCTGCGGTGCCGACTTTCCGCAGTAATGACAATCGTACTCACACTCTGTTTGATCTCAGCCGAAACTTTGCCGCTCAGTCGTCTCACTCTCTACCCGGGGTACACTTGATGCATACCGGGTCCGGGTAGGGTTGCCACCAGAGGCATATTTCACCTGACCTGTAGCGTAGTAAACACCGACACCCAGTCTTCCTCCCTGCACCCTCCCCAAGACACTGAAGAATGCTATAACCCGACGCACTCAGCTGTGGACAAGTTCGACGGGTTGTCCTCTTCCTCTCCTCCGTACTTGTAAGCAAGACCGTGACAGAAATCCTCCCCAAGTCTTTCCGCCTGGCGAAGTCAACTGTCTACTTCTCTCCCTCCCTCCTACCACAGCTTTTCAATTCTACAATAAAGGAGTTTTCCTTGTCCCCAAACTTGTTCACTGCGCCATTGTGTAGGTGTGTCAATGGTTTCTCCCTGAGACTTTTTTGTGGTGGGATGAGACACCCCATTCACGTGTTCGGGTAGGAGGTGGGCAGCGGCCTCGGACCAGACAGGTCACAATGGTTGGCAGACGAGGGTTGAGTGTGGCCTGCAAAGACTATCGTAAATAGAATTTATATAAATAATGCTCTACATCTGCTACAAGGATATAATGTGAACATCTACATAACCTGTTTTTATTCTGGTGTTTCCTGGTATCATACCTCGAGTTCTTGACAACATGGAATGCACCGCGATGGTTGTTTCTGCTTACATTCTACAGAAGTGCACTGTGGTTGAAGCCGTCGCCATATTCTTTTTATAAAGATTTATTTATTTGGGCTTTTATTTTGATTATAAAGGAGATATTTTTGGTATCATCCAAATGGACCGAGTTCTGGGTGAAGTGAACACGCGGTATGCAGGCACCAATACACATGCGTTCGTACGTACGTACGAGGGAGGGATGGAGACTTTACGTGTGTAATAAACTGACGAGCACCCATGATAAGAGTTATAAAAACCAAGTATGCTCCCCGATCTTACAGAGGCAAGCCGGACACTTCAAAAGGTCACATGTACGTAGACTGATGCAAACATCTCTGTGGGGATGGTCAAAGAAGCCATTGTTCTAGCCACTGAAACACATTAGCAACATCCGGCTGGGGCAACGAGTTCGAGTCGATTCTGTTAGCTTCCCGGCAATCAGGTCGCAATGAACTGCTGGTAGAATTGTGAGAGCTGTCAATGCATCATGTGGACGTGAAATGCGTTTGTATGAAATGATAATGATGATGGTCGATGAACAACAAAAATAACAACAATGACAACAATAGAAGTATATATAACATCCGTCCTCAAACCTGGAGTCCTATCTGGTTGCCGGATATATTCGTCCCTATCCATACAACTGCATCTCTAAAAGACGTTCTTCGATGCCGTGAACAAAGCAAGACACACGAGCGACTGCGTCTACGACAGAAGCACCTCTTCACCTCCCAACAGGTGAGACGAGAACACGCGGAGGTGTGCGACATTCCAGGGTAGGGCGGATCACATGCTCAGCTTTGCGGATCCTCGTACACTTCGTGCGTAGGAGAAAAATAATGTAGGGCTGTGTAATCTCTAAGATTACAAAAGAACAATTTTACGGACACTTACACATTCCTTTGATATAAAAATGGTTATCTGTCCACAAGCTGGCTTTGACAGCGACCTCTAAGCCCAAGAGAGCGTGACGTGTCTATTTATTATTATTATTGCTATTGTTATTGTTATTGACAACTCCTAGCACTCGTCTCCCCAACCCACCCCCGATACCACAATCGCCTACCTGTCATTGGTCAGTTTTCTGTCCAGTCATGCGAGTCTCGTCAGGTATGAGGTTTTTCGCGTGATCACGCGCCGTGATAATGACGTCACGGCATGCGTCAGCGAGGGAGACAATCGACTACTGTCATTCTTGTTTTCTGGAAAAAGCCCTCCCGATTTCTCGACCGACCGACCAGCGATCCTGACGGTACCAGCGGGTGGAGGACGTGGGGAGGGAAATGTCGGGGCGGAAGAGAGTTTGCGAGGGTCTCGTGATGGCTTCATGACACGTGCAGGATCGGGGAAAGGTCACTTCCGAGAGCGCGACCGTCCCAAGGGGACTCTGCGTGCGACGATGAACTTCCTCGGAGGAAATATCCTTGTGGTTTTACCGTTAACTCGCAGGGAGCTTACCCGGATGACTGTACAAACCGCCAATCTCAATTCCTACCTTAATCTTGGAAGTCAGTTTAGCCCTTGACCTTCATGATGGCAGGGAAGGAGGAAGGAGGGAAGGAGGGAAGTAGGGAAGGAGGTATAGTGGGGTGAGTGGTTCATCAAAGACAAAACAGCTATGAGTTCAGGTGTACTCAAAACACATCGTTGATCTTGAAGGTCTACCGGTGTTCTATTTGAGTTGTTTGTGGTGGATTTCGTTTCCTCTTTGATGTTTTTTATTTCAAATCACTGGGCTGAATTCGCCCCAAGGAAAGGATTTAGAAAATCTGAGTAGCAAGCCCTCTGCCAGCCTCGAAAAGCAACCGACAAACATCATCGGGCACAGAAGGTCACCACCACGACATCACAAGAGCCCTGGGATGCTCCCAACTCTATCACTGAATGTTATCAGGATGTTAGTGGAGCCAGCTACAGTTGTGGGTTCAAGGGTCTAACTCCTCTGTGCAAAGTGACCTTTGGAAACTTCTAGCTCTGAAAAAAAACTTGGATTGTTTTTTGTTTTAGTTTGGATTGTTTTTAGGGGTGGTGGTGTTGTTTTCTTGTGTTTTGTTTGTTTGTTTTTTTTCTTTGTGTTTTGTTTTTCCTTTTTCTTTTGTTGTTCTTGTTGTTGTTTTTTTGGTTTGTTTTGTTTTCTCAGACTGGGAAATAAGTGTTTCCTTCAATTGTTTAGAGGAACATGAACTCTAGTCACTTTAATACTAGCAATAACTTTCAAAAATGAATAATCACACTCCAGCGTACTAAGCACAGCCGCTTAGATTGTGCATGTAATATAATATATAATAAAAGTGGGTGTGTATATATATATATGTAGAATATAATAATAAGTATAAAACAGCGTGTAGTTAATCTGAGCCGTTGTTTGAGATTTGACAATTTATTACCCTCATAAACTGCTCCACAAGCCACCTACCCTGTGTACTACCCACAACAACCAACACAAAACTCGTCCTTCTCGTAGTCCGTCATTCAGCGCCACGATCTTTCTCTCGTCTCGCCTGAAGCGTTTGACTTACTAGTATACTAGTACACTAGTATACCTGTTTGACAGAACTTGAGGTCACAGTGAACCACACTACCATAGCTCAGACAGACAAACAGGAAAGGACACGACTGTCACAATATATACGATACAACACATCAATAACAAGGTAAGTTCAGGTAAGTTAACGTTCGCTCACTGCTGGGGCAGACAGCAGGGCAGAAGTGTGAAGAACAGGTTAAGAATGTTTTGATCAGTTTTGTGCGCAGTTTTTATTTGTACCTACCTGAGGAGACTAGACCTGCTTAAATATGTTCAGAGCTAAAATTAAGACTGACGGACGACTAAGTGTTCTCCGTGTATTTCTAAACATAACCTGTTTTTGCTGTACAGATCATCAAATTCCGGGGTTTTAAACTCTAGCCATTCCTCAACCCCTGATACACATCACCCATACACAGATGCTTTCCTCATACACACATACATATACACTACTTACAGACACACATTATTATACACATTCACTCATGCATACAGAGTCTCTTCACATCAGAAGGTTTTAAAACAAAGAAAACAAATCCACCTTGAATAGAAGACATACAGTAAACTCTCATGGCAACATGGAAAGAGAAGAAAGAAAGAGACAGAGAGAAGGATGGTAAAAAAAAAAAAGAATACATGACTGTTTGAGAGAGAGAGAGATGGAATTTGGTGTTCGTCTACATTTTTCACGTGCACTGACAAAGCCAGTGAGTACTCACCCTTTGACGTCATGGCTCCAGCGATGACTTAACCGTCAATGACGATGATATCGCAGAAACGTGTGTTCCAGGTGTGTGATCACTGGCTGGCACTACCTGCAGACATGTCAGGACACAGCTGTGTACTCACGGCATTGAGAGCTGTCATTAGAGCCAGTCATGTCGCTGTCACATTGGGAGACACACTCAGAGGGTGGGTGTGTGTGTGCGTGTGTGTGACGTGTGTGTGTGTTGAAGGGGAGGGGGGAATGGGGAGCAAGAAAAGGAACTGCCGACTCCGGGTTTCCTCTCTCAATTTAGCGTCGGTGAGACTGTTAACCTTCACACTTTCCGGTGGTCTACACATTCTGTGCTCACGTACAGCAAATGAATGCGTGACCCCGTGACACGTCAGTGGTTCCATGTTTATTACTCATGTAATGTTACCCGTCACATAACGGGGACTTCATTGACCTATTTATCAGATGCAGCTAGAATTTTCTCGAACGTTTGCGGAAGTTATAAATAATGGTTGTTATGTTAGCATTCTCCTTTTCAGTCTCCTGTTTTTTTTTTTTGTTTTTGTTTTTTTTTTTTTTTTTTTTGCTCGTGTGTGTGTGTGTGTGCTTTATTATTTATTTATTTTTCGGAACCATGCCTATATAAGTTCCTCAAGGGTCTTTTTTTAAACGTTTGGAAAATCGCAAATTAATTGCGTGAGGATCTGGCAGTTTCAGTTTCATGCGGGGTTCACTTATTTTAAGGACTAAAATTCAAGTTTAAGCACACGTGTAGCAGGACTGTACACATTTACAGGCCGCAACTTTCAGTTCGTGGACATCCCTCAATCTCTAGCATCTCAGCCCTGTAAAAATTGTAACAACAGGAGGTCTTAAAGCTTCCAGTATGAATCACTAGCTTGTGTGCAGATGCCTAACGACAGCACTTCCCCTCTGCTCACACCCTTCCACTCCAACGGTCAGGTTATCTTTTCAGTCTGGGGATTGGGGAGATCATTATTTCGTTACGCATGACTAAGCACACACTGGGTGTAGCCAGGTAATGTGTATAGGTGCACACAGCATCTAATAGTCATCGTTAGTGAGGGAGACACCCAATTACAGGAAAACAACACATTAGTCGATTTCTTCAGGATCATTCCCGACTCCAGACCTCTATATCTACCCGTATAAAGTACAAAAACAAAAACAAAACAAAAACAAATCAAAACAAAAAACAAATCAAAACAAAAAACAAAACAAAACAACAATGCCAACAAAAAAATAAAAAAAAAAACAAAACCGGACAAAAAACAAAAATGAAAAACAATCAAAAAGCAAAACAACAACAAAAACCCACACGGACAATGAGGAATAAAGGAAAGCTTGAAAAAGAAAACTGGAGGGAAGGATGATAATATGTGAAATACATATTCCATGTTAAATAAGTCAGACAAAGCTTTCAGGTTATCAGAGTAAGAACCAAATATACGTGTCGGTGTATACAGCAACTATCACCTTGACTTTTGTCCTTTTAAATATGTAACAGAAAGGAATAAGACAGGAGCGAGGAATAATACTGTGCTGAGTGATAAAAGACAAACCGGCCAACAGAAACTGTCCCCACCTGTTGCGTCTCTCAGGTGCACGTGCTAGAGAACAGGAGAATTACAAGAGGCTGCAGACACTTGTATTTATCCTTTTCACTCCAGTGTCAGCAGGCACTGCTCGGTGTTAAGTGACATCACTATAAGTGTCTGTGCTCCCAGTTTACCTGCACAACCTCAGGTGTGTTCATCGCACAGCCAATCGTCTAAAGGTATGCAGATCTTGTCCTTCAGGTTGCACAGCAGCACTTGCTCATGTGTCGTGTGATGGTACTCCGAGCTGCTTAATTACATGATTAGTTACATGCAGCCTGTTGCCGGGGTTAGGGAGGTCGTCTGGTGTCTTATGGAAAGCTTATTTATATCCTCATATGTCGTTAATACACGCGCGTGTGTGTATGTGTGTCAAACAGACAGTGCACCTTTGACAACACATTTTCTATCAGAAATAAAATGTCGGGAATTGGAAGACCCCGACAGAAAAAAAACAACAACAACAAAAAAACCAAAAAAAAAAAAAAAAAAAAAAACAAACAACAACAAAAACAAAACAAACTATGGAGACACACAATGTTAACAGAGAGCATTCTCAGCTGTAAGACTGTAAGACTGTAATGCTATTCATACAAACCACGTGTCATCCAGTGAACCTAACTGCACCATCATCGTTACACGACACAACGTGAATGACTACGTCATCATGACCGTGTAACAGGCTGGCGTCACGCCTTTCATTACATACTTAGACAGGAATGTAACCACCCACAGCCGGGTTATCGCCGGAACAGACCAAAGTAAACACGTGTTTCAGTTTGCACAGGCCTGTACGGTGTATCGGAGTGACAGCCGCAACATCCACCTCACCTGAATAATTACCTCAGCCCGCAATCACACCTGTCATTACTCCTGTCACTGCTGGCAGCAACCTTCACATCTTATTTCGCTTTTTTTTTTAAACTCAGAAAATCTTCCAACTGACATAAACCTTATTTAATCAATAAGCATTTTAGTCACAGAAGACAGAGAGAGAGAGAAAGGTGAAGTATTTCACAGGTGAGAAGCTGTCTTACCGTCAACGCGCTCCGTGTCGCTCAAGGTGTACGATGATACTGACACGCTGTAAGTATTTCATCCTTTCAGGAGAAAATATCCTTTACTTGGCAACATTGTTTAAAGTGTTCGCATAATACATCGTAAACATTTACACCCACTGGCTGGAGTGTGGGAGGGTCGTTGTTGTTGATGACGTCAAAGTGAGCTGTCAGTTTCATCCACTCACCGTCAGTTGCTGTGAGGAGAATGAGGTCTTCCCTGTCCGAACCCACAGGGTCCTGTGACTGACAGCGCCGGTGGTAGAGTATCCGTAGCGCCTGACAACAGTCAAACCATTCTTCTCTCGTTCAGAGGCGCTGAGAGTGGAGTAGAGGATCCGTCTTTGACTTCCACTTGTGCGTGACCCCGGCTGACCTCGCTCCCTGTGTTCATTTCCGACTCGCGCTCGTTCGTCCCACTTCCATGCGCTGTCATCATCTCCTACTCGCCCACAAGTCTGTCTTTTTAAATAGTACCGGCGTGCTCGCATTTAAATCATTGACACACACATATTAACCAGCGGGCGTCGGACTGACAGGAGGAGGGTCACGTGAATCGGGGAACTCAACTGTTGAAACACTCCTCGTCAGCTTTTAGTTACTTTTTAATGGTAAAAGACAACTTTTAATCCCACTGAAATGCAATAATTCAGAATTGTGTGTGTTTGTGAATAAACACGCCTTCTGTTTGAATTTTTTTATCATTTAACTAATTAATTTTGTAGGATTAGAATTATTTGGAATAATTCGGAATTTTTCCTTTCCACGGACTGCCCTCTCACTGATAGTCTGCCATTCCCCGAAAGTACTGTTGTCTTTCATTAATATATATCTCTTCTGTTTCATCGACATTTTTTTCTCAATTACTAATAATTATACATGCATGTTCATGTATTTGTGCCCACGTGCAATGAAGTTTCACGTTCTTGCAGGTCTTTGTTGTTTGATCGCCTTTGTATTAACTTTGTATTTTTTAATACACTGGAAAAGAACAATCATTTTCAGCAGGCAGCAAGACTTATTAGCTTCACTTATGAGGAGGTATAGCTATGTAAAATGATCCAACTGCTCAGACAAAATAATCTAAATCACATTGCTGCACCTCGTTTAAAGGGAGATAATTTCTACGTCTTTTTCATTAGTCATGTAAATTAATTTCTCTTGATAATGGTTGCTACATTCATACTCACAAACAGCTCCTCAAACAAATTAAACATCATAGAGATTTATTTCTTCATGAAAAGGAGCATTTTATGTGCATTGTTGTGAATTAAACATTTTAATTAAAAAAAAATAGTATAAATTTCAAGCGTACACTTGGTAAGACAAACTATTTTAATGCAAATAGGTGCATTCAATACAAAATGTGGAGAAACCTTGGACAAAATCGTCAATAAAACGTGACATGGCAGCATCAGATGAGTTAAATGACTTGCTACAATAATAAATGTACAATTAAGCAGCGAGGATCCAGCATTAATTAAAGGCCGAGGTTGAACAGTCGTAAGAACTGTGTGAGAACAGAACAGTCTGTTTGCAAAAGCAAGCTTCTAGAAACACTTATCGTGTGCAAGAGATAATCAAATATATCATTATTAATGAAATTTTGTAAACAAAAGTACGCTCACTATCTATAAGCTATATAAAAGATAACTTTAGGTAGTACAAGGAATGGTGCATGTCATGTTTACACTGTGGTCACGTGTAACAACATTGATTGGGAACTGGCAAAGGTCTGAAATGTCAATAATACATAAGTAATGTAAATATATAATTCTTATAGAGATTATGTGCCTGGTGTAGCTGTGTAGAGGCACACGATGTATGTAATGTTATAAATGTATATAAACTAATTCATTACTCAGTTATCTCGACGAGTGTATGATGACATTACTGCAATGATTGCTCAGTCTCCGCGGCTGCCGAATGCACACATAGAGAGGATTAAAAATCGAGTAAAGTACACAAAATAAAACAATGAAGAACAAATAGTTAAGAAAACGACAATCAGTTTCATCTCATTGTAATAGTAATATTACGATAACAAGAAAGTACAAAGACAGGATAAGGCATTACTCGTATTGACCCATCAAGATGATTTTCACTTCTTTCTGATACAAGCAGTTGCAGGTGTATACACTGTATTAAAGATGATGTCGTGGGGAGTTTCCTGTGACCAGAGCCGGGGTTCAGTCAGGGGCACTTGGGACCCATCCATCGCCCTTCACGTGGCAGTGTGACGTCACTGATACTGGGCCCCGGATTTGGTCCGCATGACGACGAAGGAGGCCAGGAGCCCGAGGATGGCAGTAACGTTGCTTCCCAGAGATTCAAGCTTCTTCAAAAATTGTTTAGCTTGGTCGCTGTCTGTTTTGCCGTATCGGCAGAACTTGGCAAAGTGTTCGCAGTTTGAATTCAGGAAATGGTAGAGTCTGGAGCCAATTAAATCGCGTGCGGTTGCAACGATTTGCCATGGTAAGCGTGGTCTACAGATTTAAACAAACCAACACAAATGTTACCAGATAAAAATAGTGAACTTAAGCAAACTTCACTCAATATATCACTTTAATATATCCGATGGCTTACACAGATAAACTGTTTTGTATTGTAAAAGTCGTACTCGAACCTTTAAACTTGCTTATTATGCTTTGTCCTGCAAGGTCTGCTAGCTACTTACTCCCAGTCTTTATCCTTTTCATTATTAATCTTGGCCTTGCTGCTGCCCGCCACCTCCATGAAGTCTGCCTCCTGCACTATCCCTTCTGTCGTCCCAGTGGTTGCTGATTGGAGGATCCAGGATGGACGTTTGTTGTCAGCTCTATGACCTTTCCCTTACCTGAGACAAAGCAGGGTAGTAATTTGAGATGACAAGGATGCACATTGACTTTGGTGGTGTTGAAAATCCTCATTGTATCAAGAGGTTCATGTATCCTTACAGACTGACCTTTCCACTATTTTACTCCCCTCAAAATACATTTTCCTCAATATCCCAGATGTAACACTTCAAAGACAATTGTCTTAAGTTGTTAACATCTATAAACAACTGATTATTCGTTTCAAAATGATATTTTAAAATGGTATTCTAATTACACCTTTAATTCACCAATAAAATTTTTTTCTTACAGATATTAAAAAAACTTTATCTACAATTCCATTTCGACTTTCGCCTGAATATTGACCTACTATTCATAATTCACTCCTGCTGATAAACCCGTTTCTCGTCATCTTTTGTACTATTTCTAGCACATCCCTGTTCAACAAATGGCAGCCTTCTACCTATTTACTTATAATTTTGTTGCAATTTTCTAAAAAAAATTCTTTAACTTTTGAGGTTGAATACAACTTTGCTTCTTTTCATGTCACGCAAGCTAATGCCACAATAATTTAATCAAAACAACAAAAACAAAAAAATCTGGTCATAATATAGAACATAACATCAAATCAGTAAACAAAAGTTAAAATCTCACCGATATAAACAGCCCAGTGAGAATAAATCGGTCGTGGAAATTCGATTAAATCTCCTTCACGTGCCTTGCTCATTATCATTCTGTTGTGCTCCTCGATCTCCTTAGTGCTGTTTCCCGGAGCGGATTTCGCCATTGTCAGGTGAAGGAGTTACCTGTCGAGTCATGCTACAATATTAATAAAACACAAGCGAAATGCGAATTTACCTTGTTTTCAAAATCTGCCTTCAAAGAACAGTCATTCTTCAACTAACTTACGGGCATACCTTTGAGACCAATAAGAAAATGTGTGGAGAGAAGGTGGTGGCAGTGCGGTGTCTGCTCCTCTGGCCGCGCAAAAAGGACAACATCGTTTCTGAAAAATAAACTATTTCAAGAAGTCTACGTGTCCGGGCTATTTTGGGGTTACTGAGAAATGAGTAGTTTTTTAGGGAGTTGTTTGCTTGGTAAATTTCTTCTCTCACAACCGCTGTAAAAAAAAATAAAATAAAAAATAAAAGCTGTGCTCGTCCCCTTCCACAGCACACACCCGATCTCCCGTGAAGGGGTGGGGTTGGGATGGGGAGTGCACCGATGAATAGATGTTTTGCGACACCGTGTGGGATTTTCCCAAAACAAGGTTTATACTTGTGTATAGAATCTGTATGTGCGTGCGTGCGCCTGTTAAAAAGAGAGTGAGGGAGACAGTGTGTGTGTGTGCACGCTCGCACGAGAGGATGCACTCTTCATGGAGAGTTTGGTTTTTCTTTTGTGTTTTTTGTTTTTTTTTTTTTTTTTGTTTACGTGTGCTCATCGTCTGTATAAGAGCTCAGCTGTAATGTGCTGCAATCAAAGGGTAGGTCAGTTAAGGCCCAGCTCCGGCCGAAAAAATAAAAATCGTTTCACAGGATAGCGCAGATTTTTTTTTCTTTTCTTTTTTTTTTTTTTTTTTTTTTTTTTTTTAATCAGCTATTTAGCCCTTGAATGAAGTTTTAAAAAATGGTTTTAGTGCACTCGTCGCGCTATCGGTTGCCATGGAAACAATCCAAATTAGTGTGTCTGAACTCTTTGTTTCTTGAAATATCCTTTTCGCAAAGTCATGAAGTGTGATGTCATGTGTGTGTGTGTTTGCAGTCGTACGGTGCTATGCATAGCACTAGATGAGAATTGTGATAAAAGTTAAATTGACATTAATTAGCATTATAAATATTATAAAGTAGATAATGAACGGGATTGAAAGCGTTTGTATATTGAACACAGTTCTATGTGGCACGTGGTTTATAAATGTATACTACAGAATTGTGTGTGTTTGTGAATGAACACGCCTTCTGTTTGTATCTTTTTATTATTAAACTAATTAATTTTGTAGGATTAGAATTATTTGGAATAATTCGGAATTTTTCCTTTCCACGGACTGCCCATTCACTGATAATCTACCATTCCCCAAAAGTAGTGTTGTCTTTCATTAATATATATCTCTTCTGTTTCATCGACATTTTTTTCTCAATTAGTAATAATTATACATGCATGTTCATGCTTTCGTGCCCACGTGCAATGAAGTTTCACGTTCTTGCAGGTCTTTGTGTGTTTGATCGCCTTTGTATTAACTTTGTATTTTTTTAATACACTGGAAAAGAACACAATCATCTTCAGCAGGCAGCAAGACTTACATGTATTAGCTTCACTGTTATGAGGAGGTACAGCTGTGTAAAATGAAACAACTGCTCAGACAAAATAATCTAGATCACATTGCGGCACCTCGTTCAAAGGGAGATAATTTCTACTTTTTTTTTTTATTAGTCATGTAAATTAATTTCTCTTGATAATGTTTCCTACATTCATACTCACAAACAACTCCTCAAACAAATTAAACATGACAGAGATTTACTTCTTAATGAAAAAAGAGCATTTTATGTACTTTGTTGTGAATTAAACGTTTTAATAACACAGACTATAAATTTCAAGCGTCCACTTTGTAAGACAAACTATTTTAATCCAAATAGGTGCATTAAATACAAAACGTGGAGAAACCTTGGACAAAATCTTCAATAAAATGTGACATGGCAGCATCAGATGAGTTAACTGACTTGCTACAATAATAAATGTACAATTAAGCAGTTAGGATCCAGCATTAATTAAAGGCCGGAGGTTGAACAGTCGTAAGAACTACATGAGAACAGAGCAATCTATTTGCAAAAGCAAGCTTCTAGAAACACTTATCGTATGCAAGTGATTATCAAATATATCATAATTAATGAAATTTTTAAAACAAAAGTGCGCTCACTATCTATAAGCTATATAAAAGATAACTCTAGGTAGCACAAGGAATGGTGCATGTCATGTTTACACTGTGGTCACGTGTAACAAGATTGATTGGGAACTGGCAAAGGCCCGAAATGTCAATAACACATGTTATATACATATATATTTTTAAATAGAGATTATGAGCCTGATGTAGCCGTGTAGATGCACACGATGTATGTAATGTTATAAATGTATATAAACTAATTCATTACTCATTTATCTCGACGAGCGTATGATGGCATTACTGCAATGACTGCTCAGTCTCCACGGCTGCCGAATGATTGCATAGAGAGGATTAAAAATCGAGTAAAATACACAAAATAAAACAATGAAGAAGGAATAGTTTAGAAAACGATTAGCAGTGTCATCTCATTGTAATAGTAATATTACGATAACAAGAAAGTACAAAGACAGGATAAGGCATTAGTCGTATTGACCCATCAAGATGATTTTCACTTCTTTCTGACACAAACGGTTGCAGGTGTATACACTGTGCAGGTGTGATGTCGTGGGGAGCTTCCTGTGACCAGAGCCGAGGCTCAGTCAGGAGCCCTCGGGACCCATCCATCGCCCAGCTTCACGTGGCAGTGTGACGTCACTGATACTGGGCCCCGGATTTGGTCCGCGTGACGACTGAGGCGAGGAGCTTGGGGATGGCAGGAAGGTTGCTTCCCAGAGATTCAAGCTTCTTCAAAAGTTCTTTAGCTTGGTCGCTGTCTTCTTTTGAGTATCGGCAGAGCTTGGCAAAGTGTTCGCAGTTTGAATCTAGAAGATGGTAGAATCTGTAGCCAATTAAACTGTTTGCGGTTGCAACGATTTGCCATGGTGGGCTTGGTCTGCAGATTTAAACAAACCAATAAAACTGTTACCAGATAAAAATAGTGAATTTAAGTAAACATCACTCAATATATCCTTTAATATATCTGATGACTTACACAGATAAACTGTTTTATATTGTGAAAGTCGTTCTCGAACCTTTAAACTTGCTTATTATGCTCTATAGCCTGCAAGGTCTGCTAGCTACTTACTCCCAGTCTTTATCCTTTTCATTATTAATCTTGGCCTTGCTGCTGCCCGCCACCTTCATGAAGTCTGCCTCCTGCACTATGCCTTCTGGCGTCCCAGTGGAGGATCCAGGATGGACGATTGTTGTCAGCTCTATGACCTTTCCATTACCTGCGACAAAGCAGGGTAGTAATTTGAGATGACAAGGATGCACATTGACTTTGGTGGTGTTGAAAATCCTCATTGTATCAAGAGGTTCATGTATCCTTACAGACTGACCTTTCCACTATTTTACTCCCCTCAAAATACATTTTCCTCAATATCCCAGATGTAACACTTCAAAGACAATTGTCTTAAGTTGTTATCATCTATAAACAACTGATTATTCGTTTCAAAATGATATTTTAAAATGATGTTCTAATTGCACCTTTAATTCACCAATGGCATTACTTTCTTACAGATATTACATAAATTTTATCTACAATTCCATTTCGACTTTCGCCTGAATATTGACCTATTATTCATAATTCCCTCCTGCTGATAAACCCGTTTCTCGTCATCGTTTGTACTATTTCTAGCACATCCCTGTTCAACAAATGGCAGCCTTCTATGTTTACCTATTATTTTGTTGCAATTTTCTGGAAAATTCTTTAACTTTTGAGGTTGACTACAACTTCTCTTCTTTTCCTGTCACGAAAGCTAATGCCACAATAATTTAATCAAAACAACAAAAAAAAGTCTGGTCATAATATAGAAATAATATTAAATCAGTAAACAAAAGTTAAAATCTCACCGATATAAACAGCCCAGTGAGAATAAATCGGTCGTGGAAATTCGATTAAATCTCCTTCACGTGCCTTGCTCATTATCATTCTGTTGTGCTCCTCGATCTCCTTGGTGCTGTTTCCCGAAGCGGATTTCGACATTGTCAGGTGAAGGAGTTACCTGTCGAGTCATGCTACAATATTAATAAAATACAGGCTAAATGCGAACTTACCTTGTTTTCAAAATCTGCCTTCAAAGAACAGTCATTCTTCAACTAACTTACGGGCATACCTTTGAGACCAATAAGAAAATGTGTGGAGAGAAGGTGGTGACAGTGCGGTGTCTGCTCCTCTCGCCGAGAAAATGACAGCATGTTGTTTCTGAAAAATAAACTATGTCAAGAAGTCTACGTGTCCGAGCTAGTTTGGGATTACTGAGAAATGAGTGAAGGGGTGGAGAACCTTAGGCTGTAATTACGAAGTACTTATGACTAGGTAAGTGCCTTGCGACACCGTGTGGAATTTTCCCAAAACAAGAAACTTATACTTGTGTATAGAACATGTATGTGCGTGCCTGATCGTGTTAAAAAGAGAGTGCGAGTCTGTGCGTGTGCGCGCGCGCTCGCACGCACTCTTCATGGATAGTTTGTTTCGTTTACGTGCGTACCAGAGTTCAGCTGTAATGTGTTGTAATCAAAGGGTAGATCAATTAATCATGCAGTCTGTAATCTGTACTAATTAGTGTGTCTGAACTCTTTGTTTCTTGAAACATCCCTTTCGCAAAGTCATGAAGTGTGATGCATTTGTGTGTGTTTGCAGTCGCACGGTGCTAGGCATAACACTAGATGAGAATTGTGATAAAAGTTAAATTGACATTAACATTATAAAGACTGTAAAGTAGATAATGAACAGAACTAAAAGCGTCTGTGTAATGAACACAATTTTATGTGGAGCAAAATTTATAAATGTATACTATTTTGATCGATTAATATTTTGTTATTAAAATCAGTAAGACACATGCTCTAATAACCCTTTGAATAATAAATTTATTTTTTAAATTAAATAAGTGCTTGATCACAAAAAAGGTTATGTCCTGTCGTTCATAAATCATGTTACATAAGCATGACACTTACCTCCAATTTAAGAGGAAATACCCCGTCATTAGTGAGATACACACATTATTTTTATGTTTTTAATTATTTAACAACGTAGACTTCAAAGAATAATCGAGAATGACTACGTTTCAGCTTATTGTCAACCTAGGAGTTCACTCACGCCCATGGCCAGTGCCACGTTGTTTAAAGAGGTGCAACGGCAGTGAGTCAGACGTTAACGGAGATGAACCATTTGAGATAAAAGATGATAATTCCAATGTTCACAGGCATGCATCTCAATTGCAAAATTTTGCCGTTGAAGTCGACATTGGTGATTAATACTATGTAATAAGACCATGCGTCTGAGGATTTTTTAAAGAGTGACTTAGGAGGGAACTGGGGTATTTTCCATGTGACCTCTAGTTCAACGCCAAGTGGCACATTTGAAAGATGGTTGTATCATACTAAACACTAAGACATGGGGTATGTTGTTACAAGGTCTTAAAGCCAGCTCAGCTCCTTCATACTTTGCACACGATACGGTGAACTCCGCTGTGTTGGCCCCATTGTTTTCTGTAATACGTAGGTCATTCCTATAAAAAGTCCTGTAGATGTCTGGAACTCTGGGTCTAATATCTGATACACAAAACAGCTGACGTTTATACATTTTTACCAGCTCCTCGTGTAAAACTAGGAACTGGAACTTCTTGACATGTAATGTACTAACATCATTTTGTACAAATGTGCATATTGTTTCACGTCTACACGAATGTTTACACGCGTGAATTTGTTTCAGATATAGTGGTGCTCCATGGTTGAAATGATCCACGGCAAGAAATCTCTGATGCTCGAGTAAACACCGACTGAACCTCGGGTCTGGTCGCAGGAAGCTCCCCACGACGTCACACCCAGTACAGTGAACACACCTGCAACAGTTTGTATCAGAAAAAAAAAAGTGAAAATCATGGTTGTCGAACGTGTGCATTCATGCAGGCAGAAGATAGTGCAGGTAACATTCACTATGACAGAAACACCTTGACGACAGCGCACGTCACATTCTTAGTGACACAACCTGCCTCAGGGAACACAGTACTAATATTCTGCAGCAACAGAAAAGTGTATGATTTTTCACTTCGTTTAAAGATCCAATGAAAAGGATGTTAGTGTAAGACAAAAATCGCGAAATATTCGAGAAACGATTTCTGAAAAGACATTTTGTAGCCAGATGCTCCATGTGGACTAAACACCTGCTGTATGTCCAGTGGATAAAAGATTAAAATGCTGATAATTTATATCTACTTTAATTGTCTGCTTCCCGTTAATGGTCATCCAGCTGACGACTAACGGTGTCCTTAACTGTCGTCTTACCGTCAATGTTACAGATTAAGGGACTACCACTCTCGCTGGAACACGCGTTCATGCCTTTCGTCAGCAAGCCGGCGCACAGCATGCGAGGGGTTATCAACCCATTGTAGATGGCGCCACACTCCCAGCTGGGTAAAATCGGTATTTGCGCAGCCAGAAGAGTTCTCTTTCCGCCTGATTTACCAAACAAAAGAATAAAATACGTGAAACTTTGCTTATTCTACGCACCAATTCCGTGTCATGGCATATCGCGGATGACATCAGCAGATGACAACCATAGGGTTGATGAAACCTTCTCGAGAATAGTGCTGATGAAAATAGCAAAAATATTGGATTTGTAAAGCACGTTTACCCGAGTGGATAATAACTCGCTGCGTTTACGGATATTACGTGAACGTTGCTGAAATTAATTCTGGACTTATCTTTGATCTGACGGTATCCTCCCTGACCTTACGGTATTGTAGCCCCTGACACTATGTGTCGTCGTTGATCTGACTTGTCCCTGACCTTACCGTAACGTCACTCTAAACTACACCAGTTAATTACACTCAATGGCCTCAACCTCTTACACCTCCAACACCCGTGTGGACACATAAACAAATATACTCACACATCGGAAACACACACACACAGATCCAACATTATATAATGCTCCTTTTAGGTAAAAGCATACTGGCTGCCAGTTCAAAACAAGCAACTGAGACACGAAAGAGGACCTTTGTTTCCCTTTGTTCTCTTTGTTTCCCAGCCGGAGATGTAGCACTTGGTTCTGGCCGAGTAGAAAGTGTGAGGAGAAGGCAGACAGGCAGGCTGCACGAAGTCGTCAAACCGAATGCCCCTCTGTCCGTGAGGCTTCACTTTCACAAGCGCCAGGTCGTAATCCCAAGTTTCGGCTGGAAGTAAACAGAATCGAAAATGGTGTCATGCACATCATGATTAGCGGACAGACAGACAGACAGACAGACAGACAGACAATTTTCCACAGCTAGTGACTTTGATGAACCCCATTGAGACAAGAATTAGGTTTCTTAGAATCTCTCCAAGAAAATGTAGCTTACTTTTTAGGTCTGCCTTTCCCTATTCCCTGTGAAATTATAAGAAAAATTCTGATGCTTACGATCGTAGGCTGCATGCATATATATGCCTTGCACTTCGAACATCTGCTCTCCTTCATCTCGGATATCGAGATTGTCGTCGCCGACCTTCAGCATCACATCAGTTTCCTTCCGTTCCCTGCGCAGCAAGGGCAGATGCACACAGCGACGCAAACATCCTTCACTCGCCATCTTTCCCTCCCCCCTCCCTTCACTCACCCAGATCTGTGTTATTGTATTTATTACTCATTCAACTGTTTCGTTTAAAGTGTAATGCGCTCACTGCTATATGGTATAATGCGCTACATAAATAATATTTTACACTAGCATTATTGTTAATTATTCATACTACTCTATAGATATGGTGTGTACACTATACTACTATGTGTATATACTATACTCACACAATGAGTATATTATAGTGTCGTATACTACTATACAGATATGACGAGTGCATACATCTCCATGGTTATGAGTTTTAATAATGGAAATGATGTGACCCATGTTATGTGTACAGCAGCATGCTCCATTTAAAGCATACAAAAAGCACATTTTAGATTCATTTAGTCAATACCTCAATACACTGCTAGGTTCCTTCAACAACAAAAAAGTTTCGAGTGTATGCAAAATCTCGTTTTAAAAATATTGTGCTAAGAAAGACTGCAAACTGCTCTAAAGCGTGTGAGGTTTGTCACAAGTGAGTGATGGGTTGGTCTGTGTGGTAGGATGACTGGGATAGAGCTAACTGAAGGACTCACTCGAAGCAGTTCGCAGACGAGATCACCCAGCGTTCGCTGATGATGACACCGCCACACAAGTGCTGTCCGCTGATGTCTGCAATTCCAACCGTCCAGGGGAACAAGCCGAAAGTGGGTATATAGCCCACCTCTTGAGACTGCCGCAGTTCTAGGGCCACTACGTCCCATCCGTTCACCGTGGCATCCAAGGGAGAAGTATCAAGAGGTCGTCTTCCGCAATGGATATCTCCTGCATGTGAACGCGACTGTTTTTATACCTCCTACACCATGTCATCCCCCCACCCTTCTCCCTCGTACAGTATTCAACTATCCTCGGAAGACAAGAGTATGTGAACATTTAATACTATATATAAGACACACTTTCTCAATTGCTAAGTTTGTGAGTTAATTTTGTTGTGTTATGCGAGAGAAAATATCCAAAGCATGGTTGCTATAAATCAGTTTGTTTAAAACATGTGTTTGATGGTTATTGCTTTATTACTGGCTCATTGTTTGGTTTATTTTTGGCGGGTGGAGGGACGAGTCAATATAATGAAGAGCACAACAGTACCCAAAGTAAATAGAAAAATATTTTTGTAATCATTATAGAAGATTATTTACATCCTTTCCATAAATGCATATACGAACTGTGTCCACTGAATGCTGGAAACATCTAACCATCTAGCATAGACAGTGTGATTAAGATTTAAACAAGATTTAAATATTAAATATAAACATGAAACCAGACGTATGGAAATACAAGTCCAGAGCCAGAGAGGCGGTGAACATAAATGGTTTATCACCTCTGTGCATAGTGTTTAGCAAACACGATTGTTACAGTTGGTGGATACTGACAGTTTGTCTACACAGATAGTAAGTAATATATTCTTACTGCCAAATCGGTGACTGTTAACAATCTCGGCTGCTTTGTGACGTCTTGCTCGCAGGTGTCTTCGCTGGAACTGGCAAAGAAAACAGATCTGAGCAAACCTCATCCATTACAATGTTTTCTCATAACATTTTTCAAGCTTGCCATAAACAGCTTGTCCAGACAGCGAACAAAAATAAAATCTCATGTGTCGTGTTAACAACCGAACTTTAACCAAATTTTTGTTTCATTGGGGTGAAGGACTGCTCACCGGTCTTCGTGGTCTAGCATCAAGAGAGGCAAGGCAGACATACAAAAGGACTGTGGCCATGTGTACTCTCATTCTGAACGATTTGGCGGACGGCAGCAGAAAGTCAAGCGGTTGGACAACTGAAATGTGCCGTTAGACAGATGTCAACATGTGAACACGCTCTTTCTTTCTCTCTCTGTTCACAGATACTTCACATTCACGCCAGTAAACGCATGCATGACAGTCACATGCGCGAACACTCGCACACAAACTCTTCAGCAACAAGTATACACGACAGGTGATGCTCGACAGACTTATTCTTACATAAGTATTTCTATTAAGCTTATTGATTACATGTTTTAGTAGTAGAACACGTTGTGTGCATGATATCCTGTAATTATTAGTGGGTTTTTTTCAGTACTTCATTCTCCTGTGTTTTATGTGTTGGTCAACCAACCTACATATCAGTGCCTCGTGTTTTGCCTGTGATGCCGCCTGACATAAATATTCAATTAAATCTAAAGACATAGATTTTTCGTTCATCATCAGAATCAGAGGCAATCGAACCTGCACAGAGTTGTTGTTATTTTCTACATACGCAATGAACACAAAAAACTCATCACGAAATGACTTACTGTCTCTGTGCAGCATGATGATGGTGTGTACAGTCCACTGAAGTTGGATGACCAAATGGATACAAATGCATGTTACAGGCCGATGTGAACAGCTGTTGCGAGGAAAGCAAGGAGTGTCACACTTGAGACTCTCTTCACGCGAGTGCGTCAATTACGCTGACGTCAATTCATTTAACGTCATCTCTCCTGTTCTGGATGACGTCAGTAAATGGACGGTCGATCAGGTGGAGAACTTACTTCATGGATATTTTGGGGGAAAAAAACTAGACGAAAATACAGTTGTTGTAGCCACAAGTGACCGGTGCCATGGCCGACAGCGGCAGAAGGTCAGCGGATAGGGAAGGTAATGGACTTTCACGAAGTCAAGGGGACAAAACCCCTGCTATCTGACAAAAGAACAGCTGAAAAATTTAGGAATACTATATTGAGCAATGATTCAATTTTGCAGACTTTGTAGCTTTGTTGTTTGCCTACCCTAAGAGTCACATAAGTTCTTTTGGGCATTTTGTCTGTAGTTTACGATACATTGCTTCGAGGTTCCATGACATTTTAATATCAAGTAACCTATAATGGACAGACAGAATGTCAAGGGGTTCACAACATGCACTGCTTTCAGTTAAAATGACCGCAAGCAAGTGAGTGAGTGAAAGGGAGAGAGAGAGAGAAAAAACACTCATTTCTCCAACACTGCCAGATTCTCACTTGTGACATGTTAATATTGAAATAACAGCAGATCACGAACAAATTTATTTTTGCTAAAAAAAAAAAAATGTCAAAACTTGAGAAATATAAACTAAATTAAAACACTGTAAACAGTGGAATAAAAGTTGTTTGAACACATAAATTGTAAACTTTATTTTTTTTTAAAACAGACACAACAAGATGTATTCTGCATAGCTGACAATTACTAGTCCAAGAACCTTAAAACAATTCACTGTGTCAGTCTGTATGACAGATTTTTATGGCTAATATACGTATTCACAAAAAAAGTTGAGTCCTCTGACACAGAAAATAAAAAACACACTGTGTCAAAGCATGTGGTTTTTTTTCATTCCACAGGATTGAGACTGTTTCAATACTCTGTACAATATAAATCCAGAACTATTACAGTATTTTTCTCTGTAAATAACACACAATGTAAATCCAGAACAGTGTAATGTCATAATCTCTGTTACTAAGAGAAATTTCAAGACATTGTGAAAATGATGGGAGATTAAAAAAATATTAACAATTATTCAGGAATAAATGGTTGTGTGATCATTTCTGACATACACTACTCATCCAAATATAAAAATAAATAAAAAACCCTATTGAGACAACAGATCTTACTTAAGAATAAGCTTATGAATCTTCGAATGGGTTATGTGCTAATATTCATCAATTAGTCACACCAGTCTCCAAAAGCTGCTGCACAGGCCCAACCCTGTCTACAGGTATCTGCAAAAATACATTTTATCAGCATAGACTGGAACATTATTTCTTCATTTCCTCAGCTATTCACGAAGAAGTATATAGGTGACCAACATCCCATGAACTCGTTTGATGGTGGAAAAAGGAGATAGTTTCCAGGCGGCGAAAGTGTGACGTGGTTGCTACACTTACCACTGATTGGTTCAGATGAATACATCAACAACTGTTTTGCAGGTGGTGCATGCTTCTGAGGAACACTCATTATATGGCTAATGTGTTGGAAATTTAAATTGTCATTCATAAAATTATGTCTTCGTAATTACAATCCTTAATAAATAATACCATTTGTTATTCGATAACAGTCACCAGCACTTGCTTCCACTCTGCACGCCTCAATCTTCAGCCCCACCCTTGCATTGTTCTGCCTCACCCCATAAACATAATCCTCTAATATTTTATCACTTCCTCACATTTAAAATCAAATTTTTCCCTTCAAATAGAAGTGTGTGTGATTCACATTAGAAAAGTCCAAATCATGTAAACTAAATTTGCCAAGGGTGGAGGAGGGGATAAAAAAAAAACAATTTGGTCTTTTTTTTTTGGAAAGTGGGTAGGGGTCAAAGTCTGAAAAAAGATTAGAGGCCTCATGGAATAAAGCCACTTCATAATGATCCATACATGTAAAAGCTGATATTTCATCATTACCTGCTATTAAATGATAGTGACAACAGTTTCATATGCATAAAGCATAATACTAATGATTTATTAACATCAGGGATCAATATTAACATTAATAATAGTAGCATAATATTAATGTTAGTAAATTGATGCACTTTTTTCTGCTACTAGTTGATTAAACCTGTCCAAGTGTTTACATAAGGGTCTAAAAAAATCCAGAACAATTTTTACAGGTGGCTGTGAAACTGGCTTCTGATACTGAATGGTATCTGTTATGAATGGGAAACAATGAGAGTGATACATAGTAGTTAATGCAAGAAATCCATGCCAGCAGCATTCTCTCTTAGTAGGAACTCTCAGCACCCAAGTTTGCAACATTGTCACAAATATTAATAGAAATGAAAATGCAACAGATGAAAAATGCTTTAAACGAAAATGAACTGATCTGTGTTTAAAAAAATGAGTACCCAAGCAAAAGGAAAAACTACAGCAAATATTTACTGGGAGTTGTTATATATTTATATAGATGGAGTTTAGTAAATCTGTGACCCCAATCAAAAGTTCTTTCAGCAATTATTCACTTTGTAAAGAACCTTACAGTCATAACAGTCAATCCAAGATGCACCTGTGAAAAATCTATAAAATTCCCTTCAAATAATATCTGTGACAAAACCATTTATCCCTGAGACTCAAGAGTGGCTTCTCCTTTGCCATGAACAAGCCAGTGCTTTTTCAGTGCAATAGCAGTTTTAAACGGTGCTAAGCACTCGCTGCACGTATGTGACCTCGCCTCACTGTGAACTAGCATGTGCTGTTTTAAGTAGGACGACATTTTGAAGGAAGCTGAACACTGATCACAACTATAAGGTCTGATGTCACTGTGAACCAATTTATGGAGTTTCAGTTTTTCTACTGTTTTGAAAGCAGCGGCACACTGACTGCACTTATAAGGTCTGACATTACTGTGAACCAGCATATGCTTCAGCAAATCTGTTGTTTTCTTAAATGCAGCCGAGCACTCGCTGCATTTGTGAGGTCTAGCATCACTGTGAATAAGCTTATGATTCTTCAAATGAGATGCCAGCTTGAAAGCAGCTTCACACTGACTACACTTGTGAGGTCTCCTGTCATCATGAACCAGCATGTGTCTGTTCAACTGGCAAATGGATTTAAAAGCAGCGGCACACTCGCCACATTTATGTGGCCTTTCGTCACTATGAACCACCATATGCTTTGCCAAATCAGAGGCTCGTTTGAAAGCAGATGTACACTCAGTGCACCTGAAAGGTCTGGCATCGTTGTGAACCACCATATGCTTAGACAAATCCGAAGATGTTTTGAAAGATGCTGGACATAGTGTACATTTGTGACGAGGCTTGGCTCCACCATGAACCAGAGCATGATTCTTCAACTGTGAGGGTGTTCTGAAAGCAGCTGCGCACTCACTGCATTTGTGAGGTTTAACCTCACTATGAACTACCATGTGCTTGGCCAAATCAGATGCCCTTTTGAAAGCGTCTGTACATTTACTGCATTTATATGGTCTAACATCATTGTGCACCACCATATGCTTTGATAAATCAGATGATGTCTTGAAAGGAGCTGTGCAATGCATGCATTTGAATGGTCTTGCTTCTGCATGAAAAGCCATGTGTCTCAGCAAATCATCAGAGGTTTTGAAAGTGCCTAAGCACTGACGGCAGTTGTAGGTAGAGTCCTGTGAACTGGGTGAAGAGACTGGTACTGATGGAAGGGCCATAACTTGTGATGGATTATTGCCACAAGGAGTCCCAGTAGCTGTTTGATCAGTGTTTAGCTGAGTGCCAAATGCATTGTGACAACTGTCAGTTGAATAACATCCTACCTGTTCCTGGTCATCTAAAGCTGCATCTCTTTCTGATGTACCAAGTTATCTTTGGTCACCGACTCATTCCGCTCTTTCTTCACCCAAACTAATTCTGACATATCAGCAGGCAGCTTGCTGTGCCTGTCTGTCAATGACTTGTCTGCTTCTTGTTCCAGTCCACTTGTTGCAGTGGTTAATGACTTCTGTTCTCTGTCTGTATCCCTCTGTTTAGAACCTGCATCTTCAATATTATCTTCCTGATTCTCCACTTCTATATTATGTGAACTCCAAAACTGTGATGCTTGGGATTCTGTCCATGGACTCTGCCGGTGTTTGAAACAATCTCCATTTTTCTTGAAAGTGGAGTGACCTAGTCCAGCTGCTTCTAGTGCTGAGTGACCTACTGACTGTCTGAGTTTTTGACTCTGAAATGAAGTTAATTTTGGTTTCATCCAGCATGACAAACCTTCCATGCCATGCTGTCCTGCTGCTGCTTCACTTTTAACAACTTCCATCTCATCAACTTCTACTTCCTGTTTTATTTCTTGGCAGAGCCTGACATCAGAAGAAAGTGGCCACTCAGGATGCATGGGACGTGAATCACTTTTCACAAACTGCATTGTGCACCACGTTCCACCATCAATTATGGTGCCTGTAGAACCTTGCTTGTCAGCTGTTGTTTATCCTCGAAGAAACTTAACGACATTGCTCATTATCTATGGTTTATGTCTATATTTTCTGCTCTATATGCTATACTTCAAATCATATCACTTTAAGCACAAGTCTTGCTTATGACAACAAAATATACTTGCTCTAACCCTTTGTTAAAACTAATCCTTTCTTGGGAAGTTGACAAGATACAAAGTACTGAGGCCTTGAAGCTCTGAACATAGTAGAATGGAGTATATTCTGAGACACCTTCCACATTTAGATTTGAAATATATATGACTATTGCCAGTACGTTTGGTTTCCGATTCTGCAACACTTCAATCTTATGGTTAAACCATTGCATCTGTTGAGTCCTTTCCTACAATGACTTTGCCTCAGGCTTGCTATATACGGCCTGTAAGTATCCATGTATCTGTTTTGAAGATTGGTCCCTGAAAAAACAAGTTTATTTTATAAAATATATACTTCACAAATAAATAAACTGAATAAATTATAGCACTAGTATATTAATTGCATATGTTGAATTCCATATTTGTCTTTCCCACCATATATAAATGTGCACAAATCACATACAACATTCAAATCATATAAAGAAAATTTCCCAAGGGGGATTTTAAAGTAAAAGTGGGAATCTGGATTCCAAAAAATTAAAAGTTAAGGTGAAAGGTCTCATATATTTTGCATAAACCAGATATGAGAAATTTGATATTTTACCACTATTATCAAATGTTAGTGAGCAGTTTTATTTTGATTTTGATAATATTTACAAATGTATATTGATCTGCACTTCTTTTGTGAGGGGATGAAACCCTCCAATAATTTTTCTATGATTTTAAAGGAAGATCTGAATATTCCAAACAGTTTCAAAAGAGGGTTTAAAAACTTGCCTTTTATGGCTGAAAACACTGTTTACAACTACAGTGAATATATAAAAGACCATGACCCTTTTTTTCATGAATGCACTACAATCCAATAACCACGACAAATCTGATGTGAAAGTACTGCAAAATGAAGCACTGGGGATATATGAAGCATAAGGGGATATAACTATGACATGGAGAACAAACCCATGCGTAGATAGGGGAGGAAGGTGGCAAAACTGTCATAACTCAATGGGCATGTTTGTGATGACTAAAGCAGTAAGAGAAAACGAAAATGAACAGCTAACAATAAGTAGACTGTGAACCTGACAGATACAACCTTTTAAAACAAAATCAATAATGAGGAGAACTAAAATTAAAAAATATTTTTCCATTCAATAAAAAGAATGTTTAAAATTAAGGACTCTTGACAGGAAAAAACTACAGAAAAAGTAGGTAAGGAAGAAGTAATTTAAAGAAAAAGTTGGGGGAGGAGGACAAACTGAAGAAATGAAAAATAGTCTACATAAGTCGACTGATATAAAATGTTGCTAGTAATAAGTTGTGGCATGGTATAAACTCATATAACACAAGATCCATACACTTTATTGTCTAAACCCTCCATACGTCAGCTGGTCACAGCCTCCACTCTATCTTGTGACAGTAGTGCTCCATTTCGCCTATCATCCAATGTACATATATCCTGAAAAGAAAAGTATCACCAATATTGAATCTAACATGAAATCATCGATCATTATTATTTTTTCTAGCAGCATGGCCATCAACTAACAATCAATGACTAACACTCTCAAATTAATTAAGTACTGCCAGGTAGCTCATGTTCTTCAGTTCTCTATTCTAGCTTTTTTCATTAGTAATGTGACTTTTTGAAAATGGCTTCAGTTATGAATGCCTTTCTGGTGGTATTTTAGACCACCAGCAACTGAAGCTATATCAATTATAAATAAGTACCCCAGTCCTGTACTAGGTGTCCTACCTAGAAACAAATTGTCAGAGTTAAAATCACAACATACACTTTTTACTGTCATATTGAACACTTTACTGTTCTGCCATCAGACTCCCATGTTTAATCAAAGATTTAAGGTAATAGACACCTTAGATTAAGAAGGTACAGCAAAACCTCTCTAACAGAATATGGAGGCCGTATTTTTTTATTATTCTTATGGAAATAACTCCTACATCAACACATCTGAATCCTACACACCCACTTTCCCTAAATAATGCTTACACATTTATAACATCTGCATAAATTCTGTGTATATATATATACAGAATGATATATATATAGAATTTTAAAAAAGGTAAATGGCAATCACTTTATAATTAACTACTTGATAAAACAAAAATGTACATTATTCAGGAAAATTTCATCATTTTTGTTTAGCCAAGCAATGCAGTTTGCCAGCACAGATTCTGCTTTCATAGGATTTTAAGATCTGCTCCAAGAACATAATAATTTATGTTTACTATTTCAGATCTGATTTTCAAACTGTCAATTGTTTTAATAAAACTTAAAAAGATTATTATTAAAAAGATTTCTAATAGTGGGAATTGATATACAGGGCTTCCAATACCAAGGTTCAACTGTACAAACACCTGAAACTTAAAATAAGTTTTCCTTGAGATTGTGGGAAAGTACTGGCTTTAGCAAACACTGTAATCAGAACACCTGGGCTTCCAGAAGTGGATGAGGTCAGAACTCAGGAAGCTAAAGGGAAATGATATGCTTGCTCATGGAGTATTTTGGATGGCAAAATGCACTAGGGTTAGAGGGATGGTGTTCCACTCTCTCATATGGCTTGAACAGATTAGTCAACTTGTTGTAAAGGGTTAGGGTGATTACCTTACTGGCTCTTCAAGACCAACTGTTAACAGTGCAGGATGACATCTTTTATACTACATGAAAAAATGAGATTTATTTGTAAGTAAAATGCTGGTGTTTATGTGGATTATTTTTTCCTTCTAGCCTGTTATGACTTATGTGGGTACCTGCATGAAACTGCTACTTTAATAACATTTCCACAAAAGTAGAACAATGTTTCAGAAACAGCACTGTGATTGTCTACAGTGAGTAGGACTGTTTTAATCATATATTTGGCTACACTTCTGTGCATCTCTAATCACCTCCCATTCTGCTGAATGAGGTTGAGTTTAGATTCTATGGTCACAGTTGTAATCACTCATCAATCATTAATTATTGATTATCTGATTTTTGACCCATTATTATTGCAAGTCTTCCAATATTATGACATGTACAGCTGAATTTTACTGAAGAACTGGTGACAGTGACACTGAAACCTGTCCATGAATTAGCAAAGCATGTTGTCACTACGTTGTCACAACATTATGGCAGGGAACTCTGCAACGGAGGGACCTTATGTCACAACAAAAACCCAGCTTAGGTGGAACTTAATGCAAATCAGTTGATATGCTTGCGCGCACACGTAGCACCTCATATTTCACGAACAAATATGTAATACAATTATTCTCGATAAACTGGAATAGCGTATACGACGAAATGCGAACAATATTCTTCCGCTGAAAATAATAGTAATAAAATATGAATTCACGACAGCTAAGAATAAATAAAAAGGAACGTATTTTCTGAATCAAGAAAAATATAGATATTTTAAACACTGTCACCAAACATTAATATACATAAATAAAGTTCCTCAAAACACTTGCCCTTTTTATTTAGCCATTGGGTACTATACTTACTTTCACGCGACCTGCGTTTTCATCGCTGCAGTTCAGCATTACTAGTGCTCTAGCGCGCCTCGGATGAATTTTCGGTTAACGAAAAAAATTTGTCGGATAGCGAACAAAATTTCGGATAACGAAAAATTTCTAAAAAATCTCAAAATTAACGTACGTACATGTAATAACAGTAAGGCATCTTCTTATTTAATTGTTGTGCTATTTAAGCTCCAAAGAAATAAGACATGAATGAAAAAGGAAATATTCAGAAATGGCGCTACTTTTTCTTCAACCTCAAAAGCTACAGAAAAAAGGACGTGTGCTCATGGAGAGGGATTCTAAAGCAATGATTATAATGCTTTCATTAATGTTTTTATGTTTAACTGTATATACATGTAACTTTCAAATAGCGAGTCAACAGGGGCTCAATTAAATCTATTTCCTTTATTTCTTATGGAAAAAATTGTTTTGAACATTTCTGCTTCCAGAACGGATTAAGTTCGTTAACCGAGGTTCCACTGTAGTTCGTATTTTTGGTGTGTGCCTTTTTCACGATTTTGCGCGACAGAGAGAAAAAGAAAATGTAGTGCAGACTTGAAGTTAAAAAAATGATGTTCTTAGTTTTCACCGTCTGTATGTGAGTGAGTGACACAGAGAGAGAGAGAGAGATTTTTGGGGGATGATAGTAGAACAGATGGATAAAAGAAGAAAAGCTGCTGGAAAACAGGAAGGAGTGGACTGGTCGTTCCGTGCAGGATCTGTTCCTCACCGCTCAAGACAGGCATAAATGGCGAGTCTTGTCAGCTTATCGAGCTTTGTCTCTCCAACTGCCAGTTTCAGAGGACAAGCAAAACCGTTCGTCAGTTGGTACTGAGTCAAGGGATGAGTGCAAGTCCGAGAACAAGTATAACTTTTTGTTGTTGTTGTTGTACATCTTTCCGAGAAAGGGTAAGCATTTTAGAATATTGCTACAATATTATAACATCAAGATATGACAAAAATCTTATTAATTAGTGATAATAGTGTAGATGAGGGTGTGAGAGAGAGATGTATAGGAATGGGCATGTAACCATTCTTGTTTTTTGTTGTCGTTGTTGTTTGGTTTTTTTTTTTCACATCCATGATCAGCTCTCACGTCGTATATATATATAAGCTCTATGATAGTTTAACAAATAAATACTTGTGCAAGAGCGTCCATCCAAAATATAAAGCAGCCATACATTTAACTAGAGATGTAATTTGTAAAGGCTATGGCTGAAAATGTGCTCCTTTGTGTGTGATTTTAATCAGTATGAGACAGCTGATTGCCTGCAAACACCAACATTACCTTAAAAAATCCTTTGCATCATGGTGACGACACTCACGTTATTATTTGTGTCCTTATTGTCCAAAATCTATCCAACTTGTAGTTTGTCTCTCACACACATGCACATATACACCAGCATATAGAATTACAGACTATAGCAAGGAACAAGTGAAGAGCAGCAGGCACTCAACCAGAAACGAAAGTGCAGACGACACGAGAGCTCTCAGTATTGGAGGTACAAACCTCCAGGTCTACTGCGCACATAGGTAGTGCGTTTGTGTGGTGTTGAAAGTGGTTTTATTGAATACCTTAAGTGCATATGTTTGAAGATGTTGAATGTTGAAGTGATTCGACAGACACAGTCAATATGGTCAAGTGGGCAGAAAAGGTCGGTACACAAGTGACAGGGCATCCAAGTGAGGAGGACAGATAAACAAAGATTGGCTCGGAGGAACCCGGAAGCGAAAAGTTCCTATCACGTGGTATCAGATATCACTGACGAACTTATTTGTGGTCGTGTAGCATGCAGTGTACATGTTTGTGTCAACTGCTGGAGTACATTCAGAATAAAAAACAGCAAATGGATTAGAATTTACGTGCATGTGTTTTAGGTAAATGATTGTTTTCGTAACACAGATCATAGAAGTCTGCCCTGCAAGTGCTCTACCACAGTTACAAGTGCTCAGCACAGAATTAAATCGCAGCATTCTAATTTTTTTTCGTGTTTGTCTCCATTCATGCCAAGCTGTCAACCAGGCGTCTGCGACGTCTGAAGTACACAACATCCACAGCGACTACTCTGTTGTACGATGTGTGCAAAGACCTTTTGTTGTCATCGACTTGAGCTTCCTGTTCGTCTTTCACGCACCAAAACAGCCAAACCACTGCCGTGTAAACACCTAAACCACTGCTTTGTAAACAGCTGTGCTGTCCTTGACAGATAATGCTATCAAGGGTGCGAGATACAAGATACAGTAAACAATAACTGCGAAAGGACGAGTGGCTCTTCCTTCCAAAATGGTGAGTTGCTTACCTGTCTGTAGAGAGTGAGGGGAAAATTAATATAGGCTGTTTTATTTTTTCGCTGAACAGTGGGAAAGTGGAAGGGGTGGGATATTGCTGTACAATGAAACGTTTATTGTTAATAATGTGAGGATCGTACGACCTTGGGAGAAGATATTTTTCTTTAAGCATTTTGCAGTTTAGTGTGGAAAGTACAATGTGAGATTTGTTAAATTAAAGGGAAAGATGAAGGTCTTTTTTCTAGAAACACTTATACCTTATAATGTTGTTAACAATGTTGTTAATACAAGGTAAGATAAAGGTTCTTTGGATACTGGGATTTCCTCTCGTAGAACTACAGACGGATGTGGAAAATAAAATAATACATATGTGGGAGAGAGAGAGGAGTGCGTGAATGGTGCATATGTAGGGACAGAGTATGAGAAAGAGATGTGTGTTAAGGGAGGGGGGGGAGAGGAATTGATGTTTTACGCCAAGCCAGCATCTAAGGTTATATTCACAGCAAATCATCCAGCCCTGTAAACAGATTCCACATGCAGAGAAAGAACTGTGTGCCCGAGAGATATGAACTCACGACAGTCAATCATCACTGTATTAGTGACAGGCGCTAACCGTTGCGCCATCGGACCGCTCATGAGAGGGAAAGAAATAAATAACTGAAAGAGAGAAAGGAATGTGTAGGTATATATATATATGTGTGTGTAAGAGGACGAGAATGCACATGTGTGGGAGTGTGTAATAAAGAAAATGAAGAAAGCTACATGTACATGCTTGACATACCGCAAGACTTGGAGAACTGGCGTCCCCCACACACACGCACATAATTTTTTTTTTTTTTTTTTTTTTTTTTTTTTAGAAGCACAACTTTCATGCCATGTGTTTGTTAATAAACATGTACTGTTCTGTTAATTTACTTAGCACTGAATAAACACTTTCCCCTTTATTCAGTAAAAAGCACAAAATGTTTCACTGGCTTCACTCAGATATGTTTTCGCCATGCTTCCGCTTTACCACGATTACAATGTATTTAAAAACAATTTCTAACTTTTATTTTAACATATCGGTGTATTTTCTGTTAATTTAATAAATAAAAAAAGGAATCCATTTTTAAAGAAAGTCACTGCATAAAAGATCCAGATAACTCTTCGGGGCCTTTTCTGCTCGTCATGGGTGGTCACATACAAAGCTGGTAAATATGTTCTATTTTTAGAGTGATGAAGCAAGTGCCCTGGAAAAAAATATGGCCTTTTGGCTGGACAACATCCGCCAGCAGTTTCCCAGACGTCACACGGGGGTCTACACCATCCCCGCCATCCACATTAATCGCGTGCCCTACGACGTGCTGACCTTTGCCGACGAGTCGGTGTATGTCCCGCAAACTCCTTGCGACGATGTACAGCCGGAGACCAAGCGGTCCTCTCGTCGCAAGGAAGGGCAACTTTCTCTGGTCCACCAAAGTGAAGTCAAAACCGACGCGGCGCAGCAGCGCGTGCTGTTCTGTCTGACCAAGATGGCGGAACGAGAGAAACAGGCGATGGTGATGCTGAGCCAGCTGCAGTTCGGTGACTACCTGGGCGAAGAAGCCTACGCCGCCGCCACCGCTTTGCTGCCCCAGTCTAAAAACCTCCAGCGGTTCGCCGCGGATGACCAGTCGTCACGAAAGGACCTTAGTAGGGGTGACTTCGACATCCTCATCATAACACCGCCATCATGGCCTGATCGTCTGCGAAATCAAGTCGCTCAGAGACAGATCATCTGAGGAAGGCGGGTGCGGTGACTTCCTGAGCATCTTCAAGAAAAGGATCAAAAAAGCAGTGAAGCAGATGAGAAAAGCCCGCCTCATGCTACGGCACCTCGTGTCAGACTTGGCGCCCGACTTGACCATCAGGGTGTCGCTGGTATTGCCAAACGTGACACGGCAGGACATCATGCAAGCTCTCTGTGGTGACAACGACCTGAAGACGGTGAGCTAATGTTCAGCAACTTCCTGTACCAAATGTTTGACCTTATTTTTATAGAGTGAAACGTAAAGAATAACTTTAGGCCGGCTATTGCGGACACACAAAGTCAGACAAAGATAGTATAATCGGCAGACTATATTTTTTCAAGTTAGAATAAAATCATATTAATCATAATACTGACTAGAAACTCAGTCGCATTTGTCTTTATTATATGAGGGGGGGGGGGGGGGGTCGGGTGGAAGTGTACATGAGACCTGTAACAATCCTAGGGAACACTTCAAAACGATTCATCAAATTATAATATATAATCCTAGATTTTCGTTATGTGTGATTTTTGCTATCGCAGCATGCACGTTTATTTATCAATGTTGATTTTAGCAATATCGATAGCCACTGTCATATAAGAGTAATAATATTATTATATTATGAATACATCAGAAAGAAAAATCTTAGTCAACCTCAGTTGATTTTATACACACACACACCACCATCAGCAGCTTCGCTAAAACCTTTGTTAGAAACATTTTTCTTTGGCAGCTGCTGCAAGCATCGACACAATTCCTCATCCTATATCCATATAGGCTTTTCGATCGCATAATCTTCATGTTCGCACTTATGTGCCCTTCTAGTCCCTAGGTCAATGCCTCGGGTCGAGGCCATTACCAGCTGACCTTGCTGACCTGTGCCTCTGCTCTGATGACCTTTCTCATTACGCCACACCGTGGGACGTCACCCCTGACGTCTTAGAGAAGATGAGCAGGTGGTGGCACAAACTAGTGGTCTCCTCGAAAAGAGATCCTCTGATGGACTTTGACCTTTATGATAATCTTCTAGCCAGGTTAGTGGCTATGTTCGCCCTCAAAAGCTGGTTGGTCACCTTGAGGTCGCTGAGATCAAAGCAACAAACAAGCATTCATATCCCCCCACCCACCCCTATTACCACCGCACGCAGGTGCAGTAAAACTCACAAAGGCTTGCTTATATGTTAAAATCATCTTCATGCCTAAGTCTTCTATACAGTCCTCTAAATCATTTTGTGCTAAGCTCTTTATATTGTTACCTATATTTTATCATGTCATTTTTAAAACAAGGATATCGACTACAAAACTAGATTATGTGATAGTAATCAGTACTATAGTACATTTTTCTTCGCTATTTTGGATAAAAATCTTGCCTTTGACGCACGGTGACTGCTGCTTCTGCTGCTGCAGGTTTTGCGGACCCGCCACCACTGTCACCGTTCCATGCGTCACAAAGCCCCGGATGTCGCTCAAGACGCTGCCAGAAGCTGTGTCGACAGCAGGAGAAATATTCGCGCAGATCACCCTCCACCACCACCAGGTGGAGCTGCTGCAGGACATGGCCCGCCACCTTGACAGTCTGCACGCCCTGTACAAGCTTAACGCTGCTGATGCAAGTGAGGCGAGCTCCTCCCGTCGCCTCTTCGTGTGCGGACCTCCCGGCACGGGCAAGAGCGTGGTGCTGCTGCTGGCGGCGAGGGAGTGGCTACGGCGTGGTCACGACGTCCAAGTGGTCATCACGTGGAACGAGAGCCGACTGGCCTCCTACCTGCTGGAGCACCTGCTGCTGGCCAGTCTGAGCGCGCTGGCAAAACCTGGGCAGACGCTGGGTGAAGTGCGCTTGCACGAGTTCGACTTCTTGAAAGCCCACAAGATGTTAGAGGCGGTCCAGTCCCTGGTGAAAGAGGCAAAGTCTGGAAGCTTGTTTGTTGTGTGTGACGAGGCTGGGCCAGACTACGGGTGAGCGATGCTGCCATTCAGGGAAACATTTTACTCACACTAATCTTTCTCTCTTTTCTTTTTGATTACTTTTGTGTACATTTACGATCCTTTCTGTTTTTCTTTTCTGTTATAGTTTTGTTTTTGCAGTAGTAAAAATATTTTCTGGCTTCTCCCTTCTGAAGACACAATATGGGAACTAGATTTAGAAAAGTGGTAGGCTTATTAATAAACCATGGTTCGTGTATAGGTATGCCTTTTTCTCTCTCCAATTCTCTCTTCCATTTCTCCCTGTCCCATTTCTTTTTCTCCCATTTCTCCTTAACCTATTTCTCTCTCTGCCATCTCTTTATCTTCAGTTTCTCTCTCTCATCACTTTCTCATTTTTTCCTTTCTCTCTAATACCTTCTTTACCATTTATTGTGCCTCAGTCTGTGCACTGCCTGAAGATGACATATTTAAAAAGTCGATATGTGGAGCACTTTGTCTGTTGGCTGATGTTTCTTTAAACCACGTGACTTTCTACCAGGCGACCTCGATTTCCAGACTTCTGTGAGAAGCTGTGGGCCAGAGTTCCAGGCCTTCATCTCTGGGCGGCCAGCTGCCAGCATCGACACTGCTCCTCCTACTGGCGCTGCGTTGCCTTGACCCACGCCCTTCGATCGCCACCCGTGGTGGTGCGGGAGGTGGCGCAGGCGGAGGAGATAAGCGATGGGGATGTTTATCGTTACAGCGAGAGTAATCTCCCTTCCCCTACCGACGGACCGCCTGTGAAGTTCATCTGTCATGAAGGCCACGCTCACACTGGTGCTGCCCCTCACGACTGTGAAACGTGTGGGCGAGAGGTGGGCGACTTTCTAAACGGCCTAGTCGTTGGTAAGTCGTGTGGCTGCATCGCCGTTTTCAATCTTCCACCTAGAAGACTGCACATACGTCTTGCCTAATGTCCCTTACAGGCAGCAGTAAACATAAAATCCTTATCAACTGTCAAAATAATTATTTAATACAATGCTCCACATGTGCTGTTCGAGAAAGTGTTTTCTTTCCAGCCAGAAAACTTGGTATCAGTATTCTTCATCTCAGTATAAGTTAATGCAGCGAGTGATATAGATGTGGCACATTACTTTTAAAGCTTATATTAACTGATTCTGTCATACCTTTTTTTTTTCAAAAGTGTTCAATAGTTGGAAATAATGTCTCAAAGATCTAGAAATGTACAAGTTATGTCCCAATATCAAACAACAGGAGTTTATAAAGATACAGAAATCTAGGCAGGAATTCTTCTTTCATTAGTCACTAAATGTCATAAACAAAAACCTAGTTATCAGTTACAAACCTTAAAAGCCTCCACAGTAAAAGATTTTATCGGCAATGCCGTTTTCACGTCTTCAGTTGCGGACTCCGGACCTGGCAGCAGCCCCACAACGACATCGTCTAGCGATGAAACCAGCAACGTCACCTCAGCTTCCTCCAATTCAGAGTCGGAGACGCCCAGCACCGTGGTAACGACAGTAACGACGACGGCAGCCAGGAACACCAGTGTCAATGCGCGCAGCACAGCTCCGAGACTGCGCTTCAGTGATGTGCTGGTGCTGTGCGAGTCACGTGACGTTGGCGACCAATCAGGGCTGCTGGGAGGTCTGCGACAGCGGAAGGTGCCGGTGCGGCCGATGGGAAGAGAGGACGCCCGTGACTTAGTAAAGGCAGCGCAGGACGTGGTGTGGGTGGCGCACTGGACCAACGTGCTGGGGCTGGAGAGGAAGGTCGTGGTCTACGTCGGGGTCAAGGACCGACAGTCGAACGGCACCATGTATGACAGGCTACACTGTCTGTCCCGCTGTACTGCGCAGCTGGTGTGGGTATACCCTTCGAAATCCGGAATTGGCCCTGTCAGTGGACATACACGAGTATGGGGGGAGCTTAAAGTGCAAGGTATCATCATCATCATCATCATTGTCGTCGTCGTTTTCGTTATAGCACTCGCATTTTTTTTTATTTTATCAATTGAGCGCTTTTCACCTAATAATCAGATGCCTGATCCACGTTTATAGGCCAGAAGGAGACCGAGTCACCAGCAGACAGCAGAGAGGCTTGCAGTCAACAGCGGCACGCCAGCCATATGTTCACAGCCACCCCAGTGTTCTGCCCCACCTGGTACGCCGTACACCCGGTAACCTGCGACGGCGGCGCCTTCAACCACGGCGACTCGGACGTCGTTCTGTATGTGCCTTCTGACGCAGTGGGGCGTCACGTCACGGCGGCGGTTCACGCCGGGTCGTGCGCCAAACCTGGCGCAGGTGCAGCGCCTGATGGGCCTCGCCACTGGCAGCGTCTACATCGCCTAGTCCGCTGGTGGAGTTGTGGGTCGGCGCACACTTCCGGTTCCTGCAGCCAGTGCGGATCCGACTGCCGCACTACCTTCCACCTGGTCACGACCCGACGAAGGTGTACGTGATCTGTTTGGAACGCTCGAAAGTAGGACAGCCCACCTTTTCCGCCATATGAAGCCCGCCATGTCGAGAGGTCACAACCTGGCCAGAGGTCACCTTTCGTCCGGACTGACCACCGCTGAACATGTCAGCCATATTTTGAGCCCTGCGGAAAGACTGGTGAGTCAGGAAGATGAAGAGCAGGGCGTCTCGGAAGAAGAAGCGGAGGACACAGAGAAGACCGAGATGGTTGAGGTGGGGTCTGATGGACACATCTACGTCACCACGGTCCAACTGCGCGGCGGCTACGCGTGCGTGTACCAGGGAGTAGGGGTCACCGGCCCCGCCCTCATGGTGCTTGCCACTGCCTTCTACCCGCAGACACAGCTTGGCCATCCCTCTGCCAAAGTCACTGTGTACATCTGGGACCAGAGACTCGCCATTAAAGACTTCAAAGCGGTAGCTGTATTTCTGATCATTATGGACTCATTAAGATAAATATCTGCAAACATAAACATGCTGAGAAAGAGGTCAATATCGTGAAGTCACGTTCGTACACAGATACGAATATTTATTTCCATTTTTTTTTTTTGTTTTACAAAACTGAATTCTTTTAATTTTTTTTTTTTATAGATTAGATGGATGCCATTAAATCGTGAACTTATAGTACGTGGTCATCACGTGAAAACAATTATCAACAACAGAAACTTAAAGAAAAAATACAATAAGAGAATCACAAGTAACAACAGCAACCAATCAAAAGCATTAGTGCTATTCAGAAAATACATGAAAGTGGAAGTGCTTAGTGGTACAGAGCATAATGAAATCAGAATCTAAAGGAAGAGTTGATGATGCCTGAACACAACGGGATTAAAAAAAAAAAAACAAAACAAAAAAAAAAAAAAACAACAACAACAGAATTGTGAAACCATGTACAAATATGACCACTTAAGACGTCAGGGTTAGGGTCAGTCTAATGAAGCTATGAACAGCGAAAAAATGGATATATGAACAAGCTGATCCAGGTGGTGTATAGATAAAAATTCTTTGTCGTTCTTAGAAAGAGCAACTAATAAATCAGGGAAGGGGAGTATTTATATATTCAGATTTATACTGCACCCTGCCAATCCATTAATTTTCTTTACTGTGTACATTCAAAAGTTAGGATTTCTTTGTGTTTTCGTCGTCCAGGAAATTCTTGGTGGTCGGGAGAGTGCGTCGTCCACCAAACACGGCTCCGGCTGATGAACATATTAACCGGGTCCAGCTTACATTGCCGACTGGAGATAGTCGGAAGCAGCATCGAGAGATGGCAGCACTGTCGGCGTCGTGACGACACTCTGGGACTTCCTGTTCATCAGGTTTGAGGCATACTAATTAAATCTCTGTGCGTGTGTGTGTGTGTGTGCACGCACTCTCTCTGAAGCCGACTCTCTTTAGGTCTATTCGTCTTTCTATAATTTTTTTTCTATCCTTCCTTCTATCAGTATTTGAGGATTTATAATTTAGTCAAAATACCTGTATACCTATGTATCTTTTAAATATGCAAATCTCTCATCATACATATATATATAATTTGTGTAAGAAAGGGAAGAAAGAAAGCGTATTTAGGGTAGTCACAGATACAAATGAAATGTCTGCACATAGAAGGTACAGAAAAACGAGTTTTTATGCTATGTCGATGGTGCGCTTCAGAACCAACCTTTCTAGAGTTGATGGGGAAAAAAATTCTACAAAAACTCCTATTGAATATTTTTATAAAAACATTTTAAAGGACTTTAGAGAAAAGAAAATATTCTGAATAATTTTTCTACCAAATTTCCGTTGCTGTTATGGTGCTTTACGTACATCATAACGTGAACGATTCTCTAATAAATACATCAACGCCTTGTATTAAAGCATTGGCTTGAACATATTCCCCAGCATTGCTTTTGTAAAAGAGATGATCACAATTTTTCTTGTTCCATAGTCTTAAACATCCATGTTACCCTGTCGCTCTTCTAGAACCTGAACCTCGATGAGCTGATGGTAAAGCCTTGACATGACTGGCTCCTACTGGTCAAGCGCAACATCCCCGTTTACATTCTCTTGGCTCCTGGAGACCCAGTCTCCTCAACCAAATCCTCCCCTGCATCCGGGGCCGTGGCCATTTCATTGCGTTGTGGATATCAGTCACGTGACAAAGAACGCGTCGCCTCAGTGGTTTGACATGGTGGGCAGTGAGGTCGTGACCAGGCTTGGCATCACGGTAAAAATGCTGTCAGTCCTTGGCTCATCCGACTATGTACTGTGTTGTGTCCGCTCTAGTGATTAAGTAGGTTTGTCTAGACACTGTGGAAAGAAGGTTGTTTCTTTGTTGATTTTGTTTTGCTTTTACCAAACAGGTTTCCACAAATAACAATTTTTCACATTTATGTGCATTCGTTCTACAACACATCACATCAGTATTTATAACTACTTTGCGCGTATAAAATCACAATATACATTACAGTTGCAGTATGAAACCAAAACACAGCACACACAATTAACAAAAGACATTGAAAGTAGTATAAATTCATTAATGAAAATAAGTAATATTTATATTTAAGCCAGAAGTTGCATAAAGGGCATCAATGTTCCCTTTCATTTCCATGCTTACTTTAAAGCGTTTCAATTTTATTTCCATATTGCACTAATCTAGTGAAAGTTGTTTAATTGGAGCAGGTTTTTTAAACTGATATATATTTTTTCAGGCAGTAAAATTAAATCGAATACAGAACCTCTCTTGAAGTATTACTGCATTCAAGATTCAAAACGAGATTTTCATTTAAAGTCGTCGTTGAAGAACTCGTATATTTATTCCAAATATGTTTTTGCATTCCCCCCCCCCCCAAAAAAAAAAAAATAAAAAAATCACAAAGAAATTACACTCCCTAAAATATTCCGAAGGTTTTCTTTTCACTTCTACAAAGATCACAAACATCATCATCTTTAGTCCCAACAAAGTTACTGATGTGCCCAGTGTTTTATGTAGCATTATGTTTTGAAGGCTCTTTTCAAAAAATATGCTGATCAACATTTCTAATCAATCCAGTGTTAAAACGGTAGGAAGATGTGTGAGATTCGTTCGGTATAGCTGGCTAGACCAACTAGAGCAAAGTATTACCAGTCTGTCCTCATTCTTTACCAGCTGCCGTGTGGAGACGTTGAAAGGGACACCACTCCTGTGACCCCTGCAAGTTCAGGAACAGTGCGACCCTGTGACCTGCATCACGTGACCTAGACTACGTAACGACTGTGTCAGCATAACACGATGAGGTTCATCAGCTGACAAAGCTTGGTGTGTGGATGTGGGTGTATTATATGTACACTTCAGGTACATCATCTTGATTATCGCCTTCCCCAGAACCTCCTTTTCACTAATCACCACCATTTAGCGACTTTCAATAAGGCTAGCTGCGCGCCACATGTTTAAGTCTGAGTGACAAGACTAATTACATATTGTAGCGAGTTGTAAGTCAGTCACGAACTAATATCCCTCGACTGCTTGCAGACGATTTTTTTTTTTGTTGTTTGTTGTGAGCGACTCTCATTCGTGCTACAGGCCGCTCAGACAAATGTTTTAATCCATTGAGAGCCAAGATTTGTTCAAGGCACTTTGAAGAAGAGTGCATAAAAAAGATAAATATTTATTGTTGGCTCACTTATTTATCTATTCATATATACTCTCCTCTTTCCTGTACATGCTTTTAGTCTGCGACTATAAGGTTCGACAATTTTCATATAGCCGAAGATATGCTCATAAAAATTTAGTAATTAATAATCGCGTCATTCATTAAATTACTTGAGAAGTGTATCGATTAAATATTATTCTTATTGTTTAAAAAAACGTCGTTGTATATGAACATACCAAGAACACCAGTGCTTTCAGTTCACAACCCCTCCGGCCCCTTCCCCCTTCGCCGACGCAGAGATGATGTCAGCCGTTATTTAGATTTTTAGATCTACACATGGGCAGTGGACTTCAAACTCTGATTACCTCCCTGCAGCTGCTTCACAAATAGTTGATGTCGAACTTCACAACAAGCTTTTTTCGTGCAATACAGGCCAGTCTGACATGACTGACATAAGGAAGCTCAACTTACAATGACCGACAAGAGTTGTGTTGATCGAACGATATTTCTATCTGCCAGAGTTGGGCGAAGATTGCAGCTTCCGTACAAATGTTATAATAACTTTCAGGTATTTTTGGTTGCAGAACTTTACTGACTTATCGAAGATTACGTGGAATGGCAAGACTGCATTCACCGCATCTGTCAGTGTAGCTATTGTCTTCGTTTTATCATTACTGTCGGCGCAGAGTGCGACCTTCCTCTGCCGTAATGTTGCGTTACAAAAGCACAAATTAAATTAAGTCTTTGACCTTAGCTGCCACTACCGATTTTTTAACGGACTACCACTATCTTGAATTTGTAACAAGCAATCACCATACTGAAAGCATAATAAAATACCAAATTCTGAGCAAAAATAAATATAGAAAACAAGCCAAGCCACGCTACTCATACAAGCGGATTTTATATAAGTGAGATACCGAGGTTAAGCATATATGCGAACACTTGATGATTGTAGATGTTTATGTGCGTTTCATATTATTTATCATTTCATAAGAAAGATTTCAGACTAGGGAAGCAAATACTTTCGTGTTCTAAATAGGCAAAAATAGTTAAATAGTGCAACAAAGTAATGCACTTACGGTAATTATATTTTGATATCAAAAGTCTCGTTAAATTCCATCTTCGCGCTGCTCTTCCGGAAGTCAGGTCGTCAACTGGTTCGCCGAGACTGACCGCGGAGAACTTCGCACGAGGCCAAGAGTGAGTCTCGGCAGACAGACATCAGTCGTCTATAGACATCTATCAGTCTCACATTGTGCATGTGTCGTGTCCTGCGTACTACGTCTTTCTGTACGCCATTGCGTCATTTGGACAACGTCATTTTCAAAAAATTAGACGTCATGGCGAGGCAGTTGAACATGTCTGCGTGGAGCAGTAATAAAGAAGACCGGTCGAAGGTTCTAAGGAAAGAATAAATTCTGGTTTCTACCATCTGATGGACGAGTTGTGTTGTTGAAGTCATCGTATATCTCCTGAAACTGTATTTTCTCGACTCCCACATTTCTGAGACTACGGCTGAAGGTCTAAACGTGTCCATCGTGTATCTCGACAACACTACAGGCCAATCGTCGTTACTTTCCTTCACCGTCGTCTGCGTGGGCTCGTCAAATTTTTATGTTTGTAATTCGTCGTTCGCAAGTGTTTGTAGGATGAATTACACAAGAAAGCTTTCAATGTCCTTATTGACTGATTCTGCGTGGATTTTATTTCCGTCTTATAATCAGTTTTGTATTTGCCATCATTTTGCCTGTGCTCCCACCGGACTTGATATTTTAAATCGTGTTTATCTTCTTGCATAGACCATTATTTCCTTCCATTTTCTACTGGTCTTTTTGTTGTTGTTTTTTAAATCGAACTTGTGTTTTATAATACTAGCCCGAGTTGCCTCACCTTGAAGGTTGACAGGTGCAAGCGCTCAGTGTGTGTGCACAGGTGGTCACGACAAAGACGCCATCTATCGATGTTTGCGAGTTAAGTGCCGAGGAAATAGTTTTCGATCTCCCAGACGTTTTGAAAGATATGCGTGGCGAGGACAACAAGCTAAATTACACCATTGTGACGTCACCGCGGTCCTGTCTATCGACCCCTTGTTGTAGGAGGAGTGGGGTTTGGTGCAATGTGAGAAATATGGATTTTAGATCATTTTCATGGCAGGCACTGTGTCATCGCCGATTTAAAAAAAAAATATGGCTGTCGATGTGGACAATGATAATCGGCGTAAAACTAATGATAGCGATGATTTTCGATTCAAAAGAGGGGAGACATGTAAAAAAAATATAACTGTATATCTCTTTTCTTCTTTTTCGTTCTCTCTACCTATATGAAAAATATATATTCACTTGTGTTTAACTGTGTTTATATATAATGCAGCCTTTTATATTTGTTCATGCAGTGTTCGGGTAGATTGATACATGGTTGCTGTTTATTTTTTTCTGAGTGGTTTTGTTGTTGTTTTGCTTTGTAGGGTACAAGACATTATTGCGGGCACGCCAGTTAATAGCTTTAGCCCCAGACAACCTGTATCCAGTGAATAACATGATCAAACCGCTGAATACTTCGCGAGATAAGCACTTCATCTTTTTTCTAACTGTAGGATCTTGTTCGCATGTTTAAAATACTTGCCTCGGGGTGGGGGTGTTTGTGTGTAGGGTGGGGGTGTTTGTGCGTGGGGTGTGTGCGCTCTGTTTGACACGTAACGACTGGTGTCCGTGATCTGTGGCTCGCGGCTTAGGAAAAGCACTGAGGTGTGTTCAGTCTCAGCCACATTTAGTAGTGAAATAACCTTTCTGTGTTTTTGTGTATGTGTGTTCGTGTAGCACCACTGTAGACGATAGTTTGGAATGATAGCATCGATAATCCTGCAGCCTTCGGCACCTGCATCTAAAGCCCCTCATTATAGACACCATCTCTGTTGTCGCTATCAGTGTCGTCTAAACGCACCTGCCTTAAAGGAAATCGTTCCTGAGAAGAAAAAAAAACTGATTTACATTTGAGAGTTTGATGGCGTTAGAGGGAGCGTCACGTCGACGGCAGGGCAAAGACGCTGACTGCATGTCGGGTTTTTCATTTCACTTTTACGCTCACTTAGTAACCACCTACCTGACATAAGTAGTTTATTTATAATATCATCAAATAATCAAATTATAATTTAATTTATAATAATTTGATAATTTGTCAGAGGAGGTAAACGGCGGAGGAGAGGGCTGGTCTTCGCTTCCAACAAACTGTGCCCTTGAGACAGTGAACCACTTACCTTTGGTTCTACAGTCGCTATAGCTATGGGATTCGTTATCTTAACACCTTTACAGTCGTCGATTTTCAGGCAGGCAAACAGGTGCCCGTGCACAAGTGTACGCCAATGTCCAGTAGACTTTTGAATAAAAGTAAGTGGACATGACAGTCCAAACCTGGGCAAAGGCCGGATCCGGCCCGCCTCCTGTCTCTGACCGGCCGCCCGCCCGCCCGCCAGTTATTATATATATACAGTATTGTGTTTTCAGTAAAACTGAGACTTAACTCGCTCGCTATATGCTGCAGAGTCTAAAACCATCCCAATTTCTCATGATGGAACAGTAAGTCGGTTGCAAGTTGTGCTAGTTGCTCGGATATAAAAAAAAATATGTAAAGAAATATTTGTCAGGTGTGTGACAGCTTTCTCAATAACATCCCACTCAACAAATGCAAGATATAATCGACAACATGAATAGTAAACATCAATGACAGAGTCTCCCCTGGATTCATGCAGGTTAAGGCGAGGCCACGCTGACCTCACCGAGAGCTTGTCAATAGTAACATCCAGGGCGCAGAACTTTGACACAAACCGTCCTGCTTCTATACCTTGGCGACATTGTGACAATACTGGGCATTTGTAATGCACAGCATCACGACCAAGATCGCACTCGCTGCGCAGACAGTAATGATAAATGAACAGATAGTGGATGGTGAGATACCTACAGGCACAGAATGTAAAGCAATGGATGGAGGTATGAAAGATAGTGTAAATAGTTGGAGCCGTACTTGATGGTTAACATGACAGACAGCATTACAAGGGAGTTAAGGATAGTATTTCAGGGATAGCACTTGAATAAACAGGTTTTTTTTAGAGAGCGTTTGACTGTAGCCTTTGAGTCCGAGTGGCGAATGTGATGTGGAAGAGAGTTCCACTGGTGAGCAGCACAGAGGGAGGACGTCCGTTGTCCGTATGTGACTGTCTTTGTGGGAGGGTGGGATAGAGGGAGTCTGATGTGGAGCCAAGGTTTCTGCAGGAGTGTGGACAGACAAGATTCAGTAAAGTGGTTGAGGGGAGGAGCCTTCAAAAAATCCATATCATAGACTTGAGTCTATCCTAGCTTTAACTGAAGAGAGTGAAGAAGTTATGTGATTATATCTAATAAACGATATTTTTGTAACTCTACTTTTCTGTATTTATCCATTCAGCACATGGTGATTTTTTTTGCTGAATAAAACAATCACGCATTGACACAGAATTACACATATTGCAGCCTTCAGGACTTCGTGTTGTGCAAATCTATATTCAAACTGATAAAAAGACTAGAAAGAAATTTAATTGTTCTAATTTTTAAAGTTGGCATTCAACATTCAGACCGATTATGTCAACTAATGAGTATTAAATCAACGCGCATTCTTTCTCTCTCTCAGAAGTTTGTTTACTTGACATACACAGGTCGCACAAACCAAATGTCGAAGATGCACATACGACATGATTTCATGTCAGAAAAAATAATTTTCCACCCACAGATCAAGCAAACGAGGACTTTCACTGCCATCCAAGAAAAGGTGGTGAAAACAAGCTTTAGTGCACTTCCTGCCCTTTAACAAACTTATCGCCACCAATAAAGCTATTCTCCATTTCCCGCCAAATATCGCACATCAACCTAAGAAGTCCATCTACTTTCGAAGCAACTTCACTCAAAGCATAAACTCAACCTTTCTACCAGAATGTAAAGTACAAACTAATTACCACTTTCATCGTCCCACACTCACACCTACCTCGCAAGACACATGGGAGCTGGACAGACAGACTACCCGCATTTCCATCAACAAAGGATCCATAATGAGTCGTCGACTAGCGAAAGTACAGTAGATAAAAGTGACCTGAATGTCAGGTCCCATGACGTGGGTAACATCGACCTTGTCGGTGGGGTGTCTCCTGGCCTGCGTGTGGGAAAAAAGTAGTTTTCATAAGGTAATGTTGCAAGCTCAAAACCAGATGTTGAACTAGTTTCTAGTTAATGGGATGCAAAAAGCTGAAAGCTTGCAAAAGCCCAGTTCGATAAAAGGTGTTGAGCCTGTGTTACTGAGGTTGTTACAGGGTTTCACTGCTGACAGTCTGGTTACACTTGAGGCTCAGCAATGATGTTTATTCTAAAGCCTGTGGTCAATATAAGCTTTGTGGTTGAGAAGAAGAAACCTTGCAATGCATATACTCGATTTAATCCATCCACCCACCCACTCACACTTCAAGGGGAACTCATGCTGCAAGCATGTGACAATATTTTGTATTTTACCTTCAGTACGCGACCTCAGCCCTGGGACACAGACAGGGTGTCGAGCTCTGTACTCTAGCCCCTATCAATATACAGGGGACGATTTATAATGATCACAACGTCAGCTACAGTTAAACTAGATTCATGCACATCTCAGGCCCTCGGTTGTTTTCTGCTCTGGAGCGGTATTCATGAAGCGAAGTTGTTTCCCAGGGAAACGATGGAGGAACTTCAAGAAATTCTAGACACAGTCTCGAACCCGTGGATATTGCTCATGTTACGAATCGTTATCCTACGAATCTTTGCCTCTGGGCCCAGGAATAAGACAGAATTCCTGGTCTGGACGTTTGCTTTATAACCATGGAGACACGCTTGATTTACCGGGATAACGACTTTTCTCCATGAAGACGGCCACTGACCGCACTGGTGACGCCGCACTGCCGCTTCGCCTGATTGCGTCCTGACCTGCTACGGTTTTTTTACGTTGTCTAACACGCGCAGACAGCATTCTTAAGTGACTGGCTTGATTACACAAGTTTGACCTGAGACATAACCGCGACATTGATTAGTCCGTTGCTCTTTGTGGCACAGTTTCGTGTCCCACACGGATATCACCCAGATGACAAAATACCTCAAATATGGGTGAAAGGAATACTCTCATTCTCTCACCACACACACACACGCTACTTTGCAAAGGACAGAGCAATGCAGTAGGTGACACAGTGTGATTCGCCATTGTATTTTGCTTTCACAAAAAGTTTTCCGGATCCACCTTGACACCTGGGGAGTAACCGCTGACGACAAGAAAATATGACTTCTGCGCGCATGTGCACTGGACCATCTGCATTCATTCCAGAAAAAGTCAAATGCTAATGAGTTTCTTAACGCAACATGTAACAGCAGAGGTCTTTAATTACGACACTAAATAAATAACTTTGTTCCTTCATGCATAAATAAGAGACACGGTGTGTTTCCTATTGATCTCTCCTTCAAGTCTCGGCTCTCGACCTGTAGTGGGTGTGGTCTTGAAGACAGATAGTGTCGAGGGTAGAAGAAGCACCGATGATAGAGGCTGTCCTGCTGATGAGAGAAACGTCGAGATAGGGAAACTGCATCTTCGTGTTAAACTTAAAAATGCTAGTTCATATAATAGTTCAATGGATCGAGAAAAACCGTAAGTCGAAACTCCGGACAAATCGTATTGTCTCTGTAGTAACAGCAATATCTCTTCACATCGACACAATGTTTTGTTCAAACTGAAGTCTTCATTATGTCGATAATCTTTAGAAAATGAGATCGCAGGGAGAATAAACTAAACCAAAACAAAACAGGAGCGTCAGTGTGGGAAAAAGCGAAGTCGTCGTCGTCGTCGTCGTCGTCACCGTCATCAACAGAATTGGATTCATGAAAAGTTTCTGCTGCTAGTTTTACACGAGGAGTAAATAATGACGTAAGCAGTCGTTACAATAGAGCGAAACTTGTATGCAGCAATAGACTTGTGTGTTTCTTCTCATCTTCATTTTTTTTTTTTTTTGTCAGCTGTAGACACGTGCACGAAAATCATTGGTCTGTGAAGTCGCACGCTCGATGCAAAGTTTTAGCAGACGATCGTGTTTTGTTAGCTGCTGCTTTCAGCCCGAGTGGAGAAAGAAATGATAATAATTCAAAAAAAAAAAAAAAAGGTGGGGGGGGGGGGGGTGGGGACACCGACACCCAGTTTCTAATTTTGGGATCTTATCCCTATACCCGTGTTTGCCTATCCGGGTGTTTACCTTTGAGTAACTACTCCTACCCGGACTCCACCCCTTTCTTGAACTTATCCTACACGTTACCTTGGTGACAGCACGCAGTACACGTGTCGCTGTCTCGTGCCTTGTGACGATCACTTCACGTCATTTTAGGTTCACGTCACCTGATGACGTCGCTGTTTGACGTAAGAACTCCGCTGATTACAATGGTGAGCAAGTCTGTTGCTAAATATACACCATAAAGTTTTATACATCCTGCGATGTTCGTCCCACCGTTGGAGTGCGCGCCACCCCAGTAATGCCTTTAACCAAATTATTCATGTTGCCTGCTACAGGTGGACCGGGGAGTGTGGTCGTGTGAGTTGTACGCCATGATTGTATTAATTTTTGTTGCGAATTTCTTGTTCTGTCCCCACCCCACACACACTGTCATTAATATCGGGGTATCCACTCTCTTACAGCTCTGCTTGCGCACCCGGTTGGTGTGTCGCTACCCTAGATACCTGCCTTCCTTGACCCCGCCACTGCTATCGACTGGCGCGTGACGTGGCGAGTGTTTGTGTACAGCGGTGCCACGGAAGTGAATGCGTCGTCAGCGTGTAGCGGATGTCAGCCAATCAAAGCGCTGCACGGCGATAACGAAAGTTTAAAAATAGCGTGGAGGGGAATTGACAGGACACATGACAATGCCGGCGGTGGACCTGTCAGTCATTGGCGGCATGACACTGTGTGCCTGGCTGGCATAACCCGCACGGACGTCCGCGGAGGAGGAGGAGGAGTCTTTCATTGACCCTCGCGTCGACTTGATTATTCACGCGACGACTGTGTGACTGTGTGTGCGCCCCCACGCGACGACGCCAACTTCGCTGTGTATGTGTGTGCGGTCGGCTGTGCGCGGGTATCAATCGCCGTCACCAATAGCCGTGTGATCGACAATTTTTTTTTTCAACGGACGGGAGTCATTTTCATTGCCGTGGCTGTGAGGTTATCGATGTACTTTCATCTTGTCGATCGTCGTCGAAGGTGTCATCGCAATCGAGACGTCGCGCCTGTCTCTCCTCCTCCCCTTTCCCCCTGTAGACATCAACACCCATATCTCATCCATCATCCACCCTCATCCAGCATCCCCCACCCCACTACCTTACATGACGTCACAGACTTGAGAAGTGTTCATCCTTCAGCTCGTTGGAATAAAACATCTGACAGCGGGAGCGAGACCGCTGTCGTGTAATTGTAACGCCAGGGTCACGATAACTTTAAAATAATAATTATAGAACGACGCAGTTGTCGTCTGGCTTGTATCAGGCTTTAGGCCACTTACCCAGTGGATCAGACACACGTCACGTCACGTGGACAAAATCGGCCAACCCACCCATCCACCCGCCTCCTCTCCTCTCGCCCAACCTTGCACGTCTTCGACACACGGGGTGACGAGGAGAAGTACAGCTGTTGTTGTCGGCGGGCTTTGCTGTGGAGTGGATGTCGTATCTCTCTCACGTGACCTAGCTTTGTGGACACGATAGTAAGTGACAGCTTATCTCCTTGCTACCTGTGCACCTGTACCATCGCTGTCACTTCGCCTTTCTCTAGTTTCGTCGCCGCACGGCAAGAACATCGGCAAGGGGATTTGCTCCTACACAGGCAAGTTTCGTCACCTGTCCACCCACTGCACCTCTCTGTTTCCACTTCCACCCCTATATTAATGCCTTATTATCTCGAGCATCATGTTTACCTGTCAGAAGAAATTACTGGTACTCTTGGCCGTGGTTTATGTCTGCTGTGCCATGTACCTGAGCTTACGGGTCATGTTTCTCGACGCCGGGACTATCAGCGTGCTAGAGTTATCGGGCCTGGCGAAGTGTGGCAGTGTTCACTGCAACGATGACACAACAAACCACCTCAGTAGAAGCCAGACAACTCAGTGGAAAATGCCAGAGCTTCTGGTCTACCCTAGCCTGTTGAACCACTCGGACGACCGCATCACTAATCAGCTGGCGTTCGTGCCGAAGTCGGTGAGAGAGTTCATCGCCAAGGGTCAACCGGTTCCCAGCAAGAAAATCTACCTCAGGGACGGTCTCGGGGGGTGGAACATCCCCGCGGGGGACAAGCTGTTCCGGGAGCAAAACTGCAAGGTGCAGGCCTGCGTCCTGACGGAAAGGTACGAGGACTTCAAGTCGGCAGACGTGGCCTTGTTCAAGGGGCCGCCAGGGGGGGAAGCTTCCATGCGCAGCCACCTGCTTCACCAGATCTGGGTGCTGTTCCTCCTGGAATCACCTGTCCACTTATCCCCAGCGCCGCCTGGAATGTCCGACTTCAACTGGACCTCCACCTACCGCCATGACTCCACCATCGTCGCGCCTTACGAGAAATACGTCCCGCACCTCAATGCCTCCAAGATGCGTCCCCCCTCGAAGAACTACGCGGAAGGCAAGACCAAGATGGTGGCGTGGTTTGTCTCCAACTGCGGCGCCTCTAACAACCGCCTGAACTACGCCAAAAAGCTGAAGGAACACGTGCAGGTGGACATCTTCGGAGCGTGCGGCACCATGTCCTGCAGTCGCGTCAACCAGAACCAGTGCTTCGAGATGCTGAACAAAGAGTACAAGTTCTACCTGTCCTTCGAGAACTCCAACTGCCGTGACTACATCACGGAGAAGTTTTTCGTCACTGGACTGCAGAACGACGTGGTGCCCATCGTCATGGGCGCGCCCCCGAGGACTACGCGCGTGCTGCACCTCCACACTCCTTCATCCACGTGGACGACTTTGAGTCCCCCAAGGAGCTGGCTGACTATCTGCTGAAGCTGGACAAAGACGACGTGTTGTACAACGAGTATTTTGCCTGGAAGGGGCAGGGCACCCTCATCAACACCTTCTTCTGGTGCCGGATGTGCGCCCTTGCCCACGACGTGAAGGAACGTGGAGCTTCGTGGTTCGAGGACGTCGCCGAGTGGTGGACGGACCCGGGGTGTGCATCGGTGCGGACAGCTGGCGACAGCATCCAAGGGATTCACCACACATCGCCAAGCCGGCGGTCACGCTGCCACGTTCGTGATGAAACCTTCCGGGTCTACATTGTGAGTGTGTATGTGTATGTTTGTGTATGTGTGTGTGTATGTGTGTGTGTCAGAGAGAGAGAGCAGCTCATGCCGTCCACAGTTGAGGGCGCGTGAACCACACCGGAAGACTTGTGTCAACAGGTCTGAGAATGGCGAAAGTCTTTATGCAAATATATTTTTTTCGGTGACTAGTTTTTGTCTCCTCGAAAAACGCATCGACGGAGACATTTTTCGGTGATTGGTAAAAACTGTTACTGATTTATCATTGTTCGTTACCACATCACTACAGTTTTCTGTGTGTGGGTGTATATACAAATAATTTTTGTCGAACAGAGAAGTCATTGAAATGAGTTACTAACGATTGTTAAGTGTATCTGAAGTTGTGCAGTCTAGTCATGTCGGTGTGTTTGTGACTTGTGATTTAATGAGATTTCCTCAACACCCACATGTGCCTACACAGGGACATCCGTTACTGATGAATTCCGTTGCGAGTTCTACATCCTACAACCACAACTCGTCCGCCATTTGTTTTTTATTGCTGTTGACCTGGACATTGTTGAGGCTTTGTACTAAAGCTGACTGATTTATTGAGAATGTTACAGAAAACGGGAACAAGGCGTGCAGCAGGTGTTTGTTGATGAGTAATCCTCAGTTACTCAGGAGTAATAAAAACCGCGTGCGTGTTTGTGTGTGTGTGTGCGTGTGTGTGTGTGCGTGTGTGTCCAACTCATGCAAATACAGTTAATTCCGAGAAAACTATTATTGTGAAATCCTCTCCACTGACTGGTACTGAAACGGGTCTGCTTTAAGATCTGCTCAATATTCATGGTCATGCGTGCGCGTACGCGTGTTCAGACAAATCATATAAACCATGTTCTGGTTTTCTCAGTTTTCACAGAAAAAAATACATTCCAGATATGGCTGCGAAAACAAGGCATGATGTAGTAGATATCATCTACATACAGGTCTGTAATGTTTATAGTATGTACGGATGCCATCTGTTGATAAATGCTGACAGCAGGTCGCTTGTATCTCGCACACCGTGCAGTCCTCATACATCATCGGTCTTTAGTAGGATTTCATTCCTTGTTTCTGATGTACTGTGCAGTGAAAACCACTTACAGTTTGTTGACCGATATCCTGCTCACTAACATTGTTTGTTTTTGGTAAAATCATTGCTTATTATGTACTAAATATCCTTGACAGAAAATCCCATATTTTTCTTGCATAATGACTTGATGTTTGAGTCTCGGGGTATGTTTTGTAAACAATGTTTAATGATGTTGCTGTTGTGTGGACCAACAGCCTCGTTACACTATCTGAAGACGAAATGTGTATTTTACAGACCTGTGTAGTCTTTTGACCTGTTTACAGAGATTGCGCCATAGGGTGGAGACCACCAGCAACTACAACGACACGAACTGATGATGTTATCACATTGACCTAGCCTTACTAGCTGTGATGTTCAGTCTTTTTGTCTTACGTATTGTTCATTGTGCTGTTGATGTCCCAGACGTTGTGTCCCTGTTATAAGGCTATCTGTGGGGTGTACATCGCGTTACAGGGTTATGTATGTGTGTCTATAAAACTGTACATTGTGTTACGGAGGTATCTATGAGTCCCCAGAGCTGCACATTGTGTTTGAATTATTTACCTGTATGTGCTCTCATTACTGATATTTCTGTAATAAACATTGTTTTATTTGCACCTGCGTGTACCGTCTTCTCAATGCTCGGTGTAGCTTCCTACTACATTAGCTTAATTACTGAGCCATTCATATCTTCATCGACAGTTGTTGTGTCCCTGCTGTAATTGCTTCATTGCTCCCTGTGCTCTCTGCTTCATCACTGTCAATGATGTAAATATTTGTAAACAAATCCTGGTTACGACCTTCGCTTTCACTTGCAGCGTCACGGTAACTGCAAGCCAAACATTTTATTATGGTTTATATTACTATAATGATTGTCATACAAAGTGCAAAGCCCTAAATTGAAAGACGGATCAGTTTGCAATCAAGTTCCGCCATTGAACTGTGCACCCAGACCCTCGAGGTCTCTTCCTGCACTCCAGGACAGTTTTATTCTGACAGAGCGGGTTTGTCACACAGCCGGACGGTTGACAGCTTTCTGGGAAGCTGTTTAAAGTCCATGAGATTTTTAATGCGACAAGTATCGTGCGAGGATGTGTGTTGAAACGTGTCGTGCAGTGTTCAGACCGTGCGCACAATGCACGCACACAGAATAACGGACTTCCTTCTGACCCTGTTTCTGTCTCAACCACCGACACACCAGGAAAGATCTCCTACACACAATTGACTCACACGGATCTCCTTCTCTCTCTCTCCTGCGCACATTATCGTTGAAGCGAGAAGTGTAGTAGCTGTGTACGTCACTCTACACCAGGGGTGGGCAAGGTTGGGTAGGTTTCAAAATTCTAAGCTGTGCGGCGGGTCGGTAAAATACTAAAATCCCAGGTCGGGTGACTACACAACAAACTTACTGATAATAAAATGGACAAATAAGTAAGCAATGGTGCTCATTTACTGAATTAATTGTGTAAACTCAAAGTATAAAACCATCCCGACACTCTCTAACGACTCCATCAGACATGTCAGCCACGTTGTTATCTTTGTACTTTGTGTTAAAATGTTACGGACTGTCGGTTTCTAAAGCTGTTGTACTTGATAATTAAATTTTAATCCAATCAACGTAGGCTGAATAAAAAAGGGTTAAAAAAAAAAAAAATCCAAGTGCACTTCGCATGTTGACAGACGACGGGCCGTGCTTTGCCCAGCCCCGCTCTACACACATCCACTGAGCACTTCATCTGTTACCAAGGCTCCAGGACAAGGTGGCGGTCAGACACGGGGATTTGGGGGAAGGGGAAGAGACTTTTTTGAGGCCGTCAGCAGCAGATATGGCAGTCAAAGGTGTGAGAGAGAGAGATGGAGATGACCACTGCGCTACTTGTTAACATCAAAGGCACCGCTAAGCAATCTAATTTTAAAGCGGAATCAAGACGGTGGAGGAGAGGTTCGATGTCAGCCAAAGGTGGTGCCATTATCGATTGTTTTGCTGATGTGTTGACTTGGTTACGAACTGTAGAACTGTCAGCTCGACAGTTCCTGTCCGGGTATTTCCTCTTACCAGATACCCTTCCACCCTGCGGTTCCCTCCTCCCCTTTCCCCCCTGCAGAGTGCATTTCAGCAGAATGTGAGAACTGTATACTGACTGCCTACACAACGGTCATATCTGATATGTACAGTACTTGTCAGCAGGGGAACAATATGAAATATGGAGTTCTGTGTGCATTCATGTTTTTACCTGAATGAAAGACCGACAGAGGAAACAAATACTTGACCTGGCTACACTGCAGATCAATGCACACGTCTGTCCCTGGATTGACAGAGACATGTACCTGCGACCTGTAAACAAACAGACCTACTTGGATTCAGTCCCGGTTAGCGAAAAAACCGGTTCGGCAAGGTGAAGACTTCAGAGGAGTGAGTGAAGGTGAGTGAGCAGGAGAGAGAGGTCGTGAGGTCAACACATGATTTTTTTTAATTAAAATAATCCCGAGCCTACAATCGTTAAACAGTCGTGGAATGGATTTTAAAGCCATTTGAAAAGTTTTAGTGAAAGTAAATTAAAGACAGTGAAAATGTTTTAACATCTGTTCTTTCGGTCACACATCGCTCTCGTTATCCCTGTATCGTGTTGAGAGATAATTTGCTATTGATAACTGTAAACATGAAAGGAGCAGGACAGTGTTTTCCCAACAGTTATCACCGGGTATTCCTGTTTGTAAACAGGCCGATGCTGTATTTTAAGATCATTCTGATAGCTTCTGTTATCGTTGTCCAAACGATGTTTTATATTTAGAATAGCTTCGAGATGTGTTTAGACCTTAGAAGAGAAAAAACACTCAAACCGAGAAGTGTTGTGGAAGAGGGAAAGAAAAGTTTTAAAATTTCTTATTTAGAAAAGTTTCATAATTAAAACTGCGCGCTTAGCCCGACACAAGAAGTTATTGATGATAAGTAGTGTGATTAAGACTTTAAACACGGAAACTTTGGGCAGAATTAAATTAACCGACAACACATCAGCAAGTACAACCCGTACAAGGGAAAATATGTTTTTGAACAGTTCAAAACTTGAACAAAGAGCGGTTGATGAAAGCGTTCAAAAGTCTCTCCACATATAATGTTGTCCATAAAATGAAAGTGTAAAAGATGATATGTAAATGTATGGCCACGTTTATGACCATGAGATTCGATAACTGATGAATCCCATTTTGTGATTTTATCAAGGACTTTTTGTATTTTTAAGAGAAATCATGTCCATGTGATTTCAAACACATGCATGACTGTGACGACGACCCGCTGGCTCCTGTCGTGAAAGTTAACGGTCCTTGCACTTGTATACGGGGTGGGTGGGTGGCCTTGTGTGTACAGGGGCTTGTGACGTCCGCTGCATAGACACACAGGCACGTCACAGTCATTGGATGTCACGGGAGAGAGAGAAAACACTTTTAAATGCATTGAAAGGACTTTAAATGGCATGGAAGAATACCTGTACGCCCTGTTTTCCCTTTTTCCCTCTCCAGTTTGCAGCCCGCTTGAGAGAAAGAGATAAATAGAAACAAACAAACAGAATACATACAAGGGAAGAACAATAGAACAGCCAGACGATTTGTTACAAACCCACCAGCATGAAGAACAAGACCCACCAACGTAGGCGGTGTGAATGGAGAAACCCAGGTGGGTCTGATGGTGTGATAAATTATTGCTTTTAGAAGGAGACCGTGCTGCTTTCTGGTCACATGACTTATTGATAGCCACGATGTTGAACGAGGACCCAAGGACTGCATCTGATATAAAGATAAATATTTTGCTTGCTACCTTTTGTTTTCAAATGCAAAGAGCTTGATTGAATAAGGAACTGGAATAAATTGATGGTAGAAGTGAGTGGTTGCAAGGTATAAACTACGAAAACACTGAGAAAACAGGTCAGGAATTTGAGGATAGTGATGCTAGGCGAATGAATGAAAGAGCAGGAATGGAAAAAGAGAAAAAAAAGTTAATTTAGAATCTCTGATTGCAAGGAACAGAGGCCATGCACCTTGCGGATCCGATTCTTTTATTTTCAACCATCCCACCCTTTTGTGTGCCTGTGTGTCTTGTGAATCCAAGTTAAATATCTCACAAGCTCTCGAAGGAGGCAGGAGGATGTCTACCAGCGGCCTGCGAAACACGAGCTGACCGCATGGATGTTGCCCAGCCAGGTAACTTCGACTTGTCAGGTAACAGTGTTTACCTGGCAAAGGTATAATAATGCTTATCCTAGCAGCTAGGGCGGGAAACGGATGTCCCGGTCCCCACATCATGACAGATGCTTCAACTGGCGACTGGGTCTCGTTCACCTTTGCAAACATCCAGTTTTGTAGGAGAAAACCGCAGATGCCAATGTAGTCTTGTAAAGAATCAATTCACAGGTGACCAAACTATTTGTTGAATGCGCTCTCTTCCATCGATGCTTATCCTTTTCTCACATGAACACACACGCATGCTCCTACATATGTAGTCTGACTATTAAGTTACCTCTGTGTAAGCATCGACTACAGGGTCAACAACCACCTGGCATCATTTCAGGGACACAGCTTTAGTGTACATCGCTGAGCAGGTGTCGCACCTGCTGTGATTGTCATCTTGTGGATATCCGTCAACTGCACAGCCTCCGCATCACCAACCCATCCTCATCCCCAGCTAACACGTGGGTCCTTAGTTGTCACAAACAACAGATGTGGCAGTAGAGAAAGTGACATTTTCGCTACAGCTGTTCCACCTTATTATCGGAGATGCTAGAAAGATTGGCAATGAAATCGTCGTATGTGGTGAGGCAAATCCAAATGATAATAATAGCATACGACAGAGAGGAATTTAATAAAAGATATGACGATGGGAACTGACAAAGACCTGGATACCCGCCTTCACCTCGTGGATGTGTGTGTATATATATAATGAGAGGGTGTATGCGATGGGCTGTATGAATATTAAGTGTGTGTGAGAGTGTGTGTGTGTCCGTGTGTGTGTGTGAGCTCTAGCGAGCTAAACACCAGATGACTAATACCCCAATGTCAAACGAACGGTCTGGGTGTGCGATCGAGAGAATTCAAGGATCGAATGGTTCGATCTCTCTTCGTTTCGACAAGAACCGTGTCTTTGGCAGCGATTGGTCAGTCTGATCAGGGTCACTGACCTCTGTCCTGTTACCGACAGTCACATTCTTCGTTACCTGCTGTCTTCTTGGCATGCCTCCATACCACATGTCCCACGAGGGTTTTACGTATCCGCACCATCATGCCAGGCCCCAGGAGGCAGTCAGGTTGCATCGATCATCTCCTGACCTGTGTGGAGGCAAGCCAAGATGAAAGACTCCAGACTGAGAACACCGACTGTCATACAATGCGAATTATTGGATTATTTATTTTATTTTATTATTTCTTTGCTTTGAATGGGACAGCGAAATAATAACCTGCTGACCGTTCTGTGAACCAGTCCTTTACAGGGCGACTCTCCCTATGGAGGAAAGTATGAAAATTTCTTCATCAGGTCTGCTTGAATTAGTCATCTAACCCTTACATGACCTTCTTCGCATGCAACAATGTTTGCTATGCTGCTGCATGCATTACACTCGTACTTGATGCTGCTGTAAAAGTAAGTAAAGTAAGTAAAAGTTTTGCTTATAGAGCAATGTAATTACTGCTGGCACGGCGTACAATCTACCACCCATTCAATTTTAACCATTGGACAGACAGGAATTTTGATTGTTTACCCTCTGTTAAAGGCGGGACAAATCGTCGGCACTTTGTCTCTCGAAACAACAAAGTGTTTGGTGACAGACTGCGAGCCGTAATGAGTGGAATGAGTCAGAGAGACGGAAGGTTATTAATAAACTGCGGAAGGCCGCTGGTAGATAGTAGAAAGGGACGAGTCACACCAGCTGTGACACCACGTCCAGTCTTGCATGGGTGTCACGTGATTAACGACGAACGGTTTGGTGGTACAGAGCGCTTCCCCACAAATTTACACACAGTCAAACACACACACTTTCTCTCTCTCTCCCTCACACACACTATTACACCGGGCTGCTCGGTCGTGCACACACGCTCTTTATTCTAAGCAATGACACCAGATGTTCTACATATCTTTCTGCTTCTCAACTGCACGAGAGTGAATTTCTAAAACACAATTCATCCTAATTTATTCAGGAGCAAATTATTTACAACAATAGTGCAAGCTCAGTGACACAGTTAAACCTTTCATTTACTGTTGCCAGTGTTGATATTTTTTTAGGCTTGGAGTGTGTACTAATGTACACGTTGTAAGATTGATCAAGTTGTGAAGTGGCACCCGAGAAAAAGAGATGAAAGTTTAAAGTATGCGTTGTATCTGTTGGCTGGCCAAAGGGAAGTAAGTTGTCTATATCGCACTCATGAGCGTGCCAGTTAATTAAATGTTCGTGCTAGTAATTAACTGCAATGAGTAATATGACCTTTGTGACGATAGTTAAAGTGTTTAGCTCAGAGAATTATCTTGCTCATTGTAGTCGGATTCATGAGCTCTGCATGTGCCCTTTTTATGTCTGGAAATAAATATCAGCCAATCAAAATGCACTAGCAAAAAATATTCACACACAGGAAAAAAAACCCAACTGATAGGTGAGTGTAAACTCCGTCACAAGCTTAATTAGCAGACCGTGACGACTGCCGTGTAACTGAGACCTGCTCTCAGACTGGCGGAACTGATCACGTGACAATCTTCACCGATCCATGGTCGTCTGCAAGCAGTGCCACGGCGCCGCTTTTTCTGAAACAGGTAAACACCATGGATGACATGCACAGCTCGAGTTTTCTATAATCACCGACAAGTTGACAGTATTCTTCGTCACACACAGGGTCGCCGACGCAGACGACTTCTCCGGACCCCTTGTAATTGTAATGGTAAATTATTCTCCCAATATCCAATAATATGTTTACAATTCGATTGTTGATATCTACTTTTTATTGGGTAACGTAATGTAGACTGCAAACATGCGGACAAATATGCCGGGAACTACATCACTACATAAACATAGACCCTCCCCTTCCCCCACTCACTCTCGTCAGACCTGGTAACACACATCAAAACCTTCGCCTAGTTGAAATGGAGGTTCGCACCTCGGCGAAATCGCCCCACGTCGACCTGCATGACGTCACCTACCTAATTAGCCAGGTGACCGCGCCTCCGCCGGGGGCCAGGACGCCCTTCCTCTCGGCGCTCTCACAGATGAAGCTGTCCTGGAACACATGCGACACCTTAATGAGGCGCAGCGAGGGCTGGCCAGCTCTGCTTTAATAATGAACGTGTGAGTGGATCTGGCCGCTTTGTATCTGACAAACAGGACTGTTTGACATTTCCACGGACTCTTTACTTGCGTGTCTAAGTGTACTTTGGACGCTTGGTGCTTCAGAATTTTACACTCGTGCCTACGTGTGTGTGTGTGTCTGTGCAAGTATGTGTGTGTGGTGAGTGGGTGTGTTTGATTTAGACATTTTCCCAGCGCACGAGTGACAAAAGGCAGGAGACCGACCTGAACAAGCAAAACATATCTTTGTCGTGTAGTTAACCGAAGCGCAACCCCAGGACGACCGGTAAAATATAAAAGCAACACTAGCTGCAGCACTGTGACTGTGCAGTCAGTGGATGGCAACCCGAGTCTGCTTGTGAATAAAGAGAAGTCAGTCAAGCGTGCACATACATGAGTGCGCTCGCACGCACACAAACGCGCGTGTACACAGACATATATACACACACTCAGTCACAGTATCTGTGTTGCTCGTGTGTTTAACTTGCCTGTGTCAAGGCTGCGGCTGGTTGTTGTGGGGAGTTGCAAGGACCACATGTCGCTCTGTAACACAATGAACACTGAAACATGAACTCACCTGGTGAAGCAGCCTGTACACAGCTTGTGAGAGAGAGAGACGAGGTGAGAGAACGGATAGAGCGTGCAACATTTTTTTCCTCTCTCTATCTGTGTGTGTGTGTTTGGTGACGGGCTATGAGTATGCTTTCCAGCTAGTCTAATAAAACAGTTCAGATGTATCATGTGCACTCACAGACACACATACCACATATCATGCATGGATCGTCAATAGTACCCGGATATGTCGAAAACATTGTTTAACCCTTTCCTTTCAGTAATTTTATTGACGCTAAAGTCTGTTAGCTGTTAGTAAAAGATGTCACATGCAGTATACATTAAAGATTCAAAGGAACTTAAAATTTTTAATAAAAGCATTGAAGATGTTTTTATTATTATAAAACAAATGTAATAACAGAATTATCCGCGGCAAAGAGGCTTGAGTATACAGTGGGTTGTGCGGTTGTTGAAGGTGTACACCGCAAGTACATTGTATCGAGGTGACGTGTGCGTACCTGAGAACTGTACCTGGGGACGGACTTCCGTTAGAGAACTTCTCAGTACACGTGATGTTCCTTGGAAGCTCCTTGTAAACTGCACACACATACACACGCGCACACACGCACACACATAAGATATTTGTCATCAAATACTGCTCTGTAGACAGCCTTTTGTCACACACGTGTTGCCTGTTATGTAAATTTTGCTATCATATATTGATTGGCATGTAATATTACATCCCGCTATAATGCTACGTGAAATCCTGTTATTAATAGCTCAAGGCTGATTTTTGTAAAATTATGCATTGCAATAAACCCACTTACTAAACACGTGAGAATGTAAATTCGTTTTATTAGATGTGCTGCAGGAATCACATTAGACAGAATTAAAATGAGAAGTTCAGTCATCATACACTAGCAGAGGTTGTATAACACATTTAGAAGAATTTAAATATCACTCATTACAAATTTTAAGACGTATCACTTTCACCGGAACTCACTGACAAAGTGTCGCACGTCACCAGGCCCTCCCGCTACCCTCAGACATCCGAAGACACCCGTTTCGGTCAGCGACGGGCTGGACAGTTGTGAGATCACCAGCGTGCCATAACCTGTGACAACAACAGCAATGTCTCAGTGACGCATGTCTACGTCACGTCGGCTTCTTGTTGTTGTCTACCTTCGGGGTTTCGTCACTACATGTTCCACTCCAGTCCATACGTCACTGTCGTCACACACGTTGCCTGTGATCTCACAAACAACTTCCCGTCAGCGTCATGGCGCACAAACTCACAGCGCTGTCATGTCACGTCACACATTCTCATACCGTCATTGCCACGAATGTCACTTCCAGCCTCTAACCATTGTCCTTGAACACGGAGTCACTGTGGTTGAAGTCGTGCTCCAGGCGAGACCACGTGATCGGGATGGGGGCAGTACTTCCGGCAACCTGACACTGAAGGATGAAAGTGTGTTCCGTGAGGCTGTTCCAGACGGACCCCAGCGCCATCATGGACAGGGGTGGGGGTGTTGCTGGTAACGTCACTGAAGTACAGTAAACAATAACATATAACAATCTCGTTAAAGCAATAATGCCAACACCAGCCAAGACTTCACGGCTTTATTCGGCTCTAACATCTCACTCAACGGAACTCTTTCATTGCTTATGTGTTTGTTTGTTCCTTTACTTACTTTCTCTTTGCTGTATTGTTGGTTTTTGTATCAGCTAACAATGACACAAAAAGTTAGGGTGTATTTTACAGTCAGTGACTCAGTGCGTCTGCTTTTCTGCTCACCTAGATGTCACTCATCTCACCTGTACTTTTAAAGTAAGAGTGCGATCATACCTCCTGTGGACTGATCATGGACCGAGCTTGGAGACGCTGGCTGACTGCCTCTGGTAAGGGGCGTGGCGATTGGAGAGGCGGGGCTTACACTTGGACACGCTTCAGTGGCATTATCTAGTACCCAGCAACACAAGGAGTCTTTCATGTTAAACATGGATCACAGTCTCACAGCTGGCTAATCATTCCAGCTGTCCTGGGTATAACAATAGTTTATACTTCCAGCTGCAGCTGAAAGCGCTAACTCTGTGTGTGTGTGTTTGTTAGTGTGTCCTAAACATTAGATGACAGTAGAAAAACAAATGACAATGTTAAGAAGAAAACAGACAAAGAAAACAGTGGTACCCATGCTACTCACCTGTCACTGTCAGGGTGACAGACTTGACCGCAGTACCTGCGCTGTTCTGTGCCACACACAGGTAGCTGCCGGTGTTGTCAGTGTGAACGTTGCGCAGTAGGACCGAGCCGTTAGCCAGGTGTTCAACACCTCCGGCAGTCTGTTTCATTAACAAAGAATATCTTTTATCCTGTAATTTCTTTTGGACTTAATGAATATTTTGTCCATTGCCGTATTCTCCTCCCCCAGCTGTGAACACAAGTCACTACAACATCTTGTGGAAACTGAAATACATCTTCGCTTACAACACATGGTTCCAAGACATCTGTCTCCGATATGGTCAAAATATATCAAAATAAAAGTAAAGTAACATATCGAACTTGAAGTTTGATAAAATACTGAGATAAGAGCAACTACACCCAACACAGACACACACACAAACAGATGAACCAGTGCATTGTATTAATTTCTTCAAGGGTTCCTGTTTTTTTTTTTTCTCTCTCTCTCTCTCTGTCTCATACACAAACACAAGAGAGAAAGAAATGGGTCTTTATAGTATATGTTGTTTAGAAATACTGTGAAATTTCGTGTTCTTGTGTCTTCATACCAACCTGAGGGACATGCCACGTCACGTTGGGTGAGGGGCTGCCAGTGACGTCACAGTCCAACAACAGGTCAGTGCGCGCGTCTGTGGCGATGGTCTGGTTGAGGTCTCCGCTAATGAGTGGCACCGCTGATGCGCCGTACACACACATGCACACACACACACACACACACGGACACACACATGCATACAAACATGTTGTATACATACGCACGCACACACACACACGCCCACCCACACACAGAAGAGAGTGCGTGCTAAATGTCGGTATAATTTCACTCTCTGCTCTCATGAATGTCACGGTGTGATGAAGGTTGTTAATGGCTGCTTCAGTCCGTTAGTTTAATGACTGCCTGCGAGCGACGGGATGCGCTTGTGATCGATTGCGTGCATTCGTTCATTGCTGAGTGAGTGAGTGGCAATGACAATGACAACTCTTTACTAACTAGAGGTAAAGTAAGCAAAACTGGCTTTCTTCCATAATTTTTACCCTCGCTCTTTACGGGGGAAGAACAGCCTAAGTAATTAACTAATAAGTAAAGGAATAAGTAGTACTAAATAGAAGGGTTAAGGTATGATATCAAAAGAGAGTGGAAGGTGAATATGTACAATTGGAAATGATGTGAAAAACCTGGGATCACAAATATTTGCAGCAGTATATCAAGCGACGGGGTACCGATGAACACAGGTTCTTCCGAGGTCGAGAAGATAAATAATAATGTCAGGGTCATTGTCAAGAAGGTGAAAGACGCATTTACGCCAAAAATAAAATAAGGTGATGAGATTTGAAACGTAAATAAATGTCGAATCTGGGTGTCATTTAGGTAACATTATTGAAATTATTACCATTCATTTCAGTTCTTTAAAGAGTCTAATAATGTCAGTCTCAGTTGAAGGAAGGCTTTGGGCGAACGCGTCACTGTTGTTGTTATTCTTCATCGAGATTAAAAGCTGCGCTTGTACATGTCGGAGTAGAAACTAATTTCAAATATTTATTTGAATAATTATGAATAAAGATTTTGTTTGTACTGAGCTAACAGGTGAAGTCATGTGACGCTGTGGACCCTCACCGCTGACAGTGACGACGACGGAGGCGTTGGCTGACCCTTGACCGTTTGAGGCCGAGCACACGTACACACCCGCGTTGTCCGCGGCAGGGGACGTAATCTGCAGCTTGCTGACGCCGTCCGCAGTTGTCACCCCTGTCGTGATCTCGCGGCTTTGTGGAACTCCTGCAACGAGGCCATGGAGAAACAATGGATGTCCAGGCGACTTTACATCTACACTGTCATCAAGCTAACAGGTTTTAAATGATGGGTGGAAGGAAGCGAGAAATAGAAATAGAATAATTCAGAGTGAAAAAAAAAAATATATAAACGAATTTAACGACGCAGATCCTAAAGTATCTTGACTATAGTTTCCTATAACCCAATGATACTGTCCTAACACGATGACTTGACAAAGCCCTCACCTGTGTCGTTGCTTGTGGTAACGTTTGTCCCAAGCGTGACGTTTGCGGCAGGTACAGCAGTAGCGCCGAGTGACGTGTCGTTGAGGGACGAGTTGCCCCCGCCTGCTGCCGCCGGTGTGAAAGTCCAGGTGACGTTGGGGACCGGGAAGCCGTCGATGTTGCAGACGACGGTCAGCGTTTCGTTGAGCTCGTGGTGGCTGATGTAGTCGATGGTGGTGTTGTCGATGGACGCATTGGCCGGAGCTGCGACAACGACAATGAGCGTCGGAGGATTAGTTGTACGAGGAAGAGGATGGGTAGCAACTCATGAGAGCACAGAATATTACGATGTAAGCAAGACACAAGCACAACAGAACACCAGCAGTCCCCGGGGTACGATCGACTTCCATCCCTGAGACCGTCTTCAATATTTTGTTCGCAAGTCCAAACACATGCGCACGGTTCGTCTTTGGCAAGTACGAAGAAAAGATATATATATATATATTTTCTACATACATAAACATTTCAAATTCGTTTTCAAATACCATAAACTCGTTAAACACAATAACACTAAAGTAATAATTAGTTCCCGTGTTCGTTATTACGAATCTATGACAAGTCATGTGGCAGCTCGTTTGTCGGGACGGACGTTCGTAATTCGAGGACAGCATGCACCGCGGCATTTACAGCAGAGCACTGTGGCGTTCAATCATAATCTCTCCACACTATGTTGTAAATACATATAAAATCTGAACATTAGCGGAAGAAAAGTATGATCACTTACATGGTGGAGGTGGGGTAGTAGTCGGAGGCGGTGGGGTGTACACCTCAGGGTTGATTCCCAAGGTGTTGGTGTTGCACAAGGAGGTGTTGCAGCAGAGCAAATGGTCATGCTCCAAGGTCTTTCCGGCGCACGCCTAAAGGATGTGAAGACACACATTTGGTTGGTGAAACTGGTGAGTCTTTTATTTCATATTATTTTTACCTCTTTTTCACCTTCTTTTCTCCATCCTTTTACATTTGCTTGCATACAAAGTATAAATGAAGCCACGAAGCCATCATTAAATACCACCATCAAAGCTCATTAAATAGCTTCTTATACAAGTTCCACAGCGAGTCAAGGTCCATATTTTTAATCTAGTCCAAAGCATGAAAAATTAATATATTTAGTTTAAATTTAAATCCTGTAGGCGGATGTCTCTTTTCCCATGTCACACTAAGCCCACTATGTTCTCACTTGGGTTTTGGAAGGAGGTTAAAGACTTCATTTTCCCTTATGTCACAAAACCGTTTAGGTTTTTAATTAACACTTCATTACAATGTGCTCAGAGCTATCACTGGCTGCAGTTTGATTGACCTTGTATTAGAATTTATCATGTTAAGTGTACTTTTCTAAAAAAATAAATAAATAAAAAAAGGAAATAGTAGAAAATTGAATACGAATTTCTGTAACAAACTTTGCTCTATTAACTTGCCAGCAGCCTTGAGCTTCCTTTTTATCTCGTATAAGTCTTTGAATGTCTACAACTCTACATAGATGAAAATCGTTTTGTCAGATGATATAGTTTAGTACAAAATAATATTTCACTCCATTTGAGATTAACTTCGTTTGTTGTCGGAATACAAAGCAAATAATATGCAAAGAAAGCATTGAAAGCTGTGTTATCACGACTGGGTAGGAAAAGGCTTAAATAACAAAAATTATTGTCCTAGTCTACAGCTGGTTACAGGCTTGAAGTAAACATATTCGTGAACAGTTCTGTAGAGTGTGTTTCATCAGACTTAGTTGAATCGTCTGTACAGTGCTTTAAAGACATGAAAACTGAACTGACATGTCCTACAACCTACATGATGGACAGTCTGTATCACAATCAGGACTCACCGTTTTTTTTGCACAGTCCATGGCATAGACATTTCGACCAAATAACTCTTGCCGCGTCACGGAGCACAGCTGCAATTTTTAAAAAAAATCAAAGAAACATGATGATGATTGATGATTGATGATTGATGATGATGATGGATGGATGGATGGATGGATGGATGGATGGATGGATGATGCTGATGATGATGATGATGCTGATGATGATGATTAGGCCTAAACTGTACACCAAGGTACACAGCGATCTTGAGGATAATTTTTTTTATTGTATGAGCCGACATGATCAAAGAACGCTAACGGTATCAACCGCCGGCATCAAACTGGAAGTGGTTCACCAGGTAACATCACTGAAATATTCCTGTGCTCTTACCTCGTCTTGTGAACATAGTGAGACCTTGCCACAGTCATTTGGATGCGACTGATAGCCACAGCTAGCGCACCACAATCTGTTTGTGGTGTCAATCTCTGCACACAGTTCATACAATATTTCTTCATTACCATGTTTCCCAGAAAATAAACCCTAGAATGATTTTCATGATGCCCGAGAGATAAACCCTACCTCTACCATATATATACACACGCCCTAGTTATGATCGTCAGCCAAGTGGATGGATTTCGTTCGTCAGTTGAAACACACAACATATGTAATGAATTATAAAGTAATGATATTAATGTATAAATAACGTTTTGAGTTATGACAGTTACAATGGACGTGGTATCCGAAGACAAAGAGGCAGTTACTTTTGGACTGAGGGTGAGCGTGCATGCAACACCCAAACGGCTGTGTAAATGCATGTGTTTATATCTTTGCAGTCTAAAGAAAACAACTCACAAAGACACTTTAGCACATGAAAACAAAGGCCGAAATATTTGTGGTGTTGAGGACCTACCTTCAGCTCCGCAGCTGTGGCGGTTGCAGAGGATGCCGCTGCAGCACTCGACGCACTGTGGCGCCGCCGCACGGCGAGTCCTGTTTAGATTGCTACAGTCCTGCACGACACAGGTATCAGTGAGGACCACGTGGTGATATGGGGAGATGTGTATAGATATAAAGCATACACAGAGAAAAACCAGTGATAATATGTGAATAACAAATGTACACACATCCTTATCCTACAGCGCCGAGCGACACGTGATCTCTTACTTACCGTCAGATGTACAGTGGGAAAGGACATCAGAAACATATACACAGGAAATACAACGATGCTGATGATCATGATTCGGATGTTGTTGCTATGGCTGCTGCTGCAGATGATGATGATGATAAGAAGGAGGAGGAGGAGGAGGAGGCACTTACCGATGTTGACTTACAGCCTGAAGTAAACTGCGGTGTGCCGGTATGGGCGGTGTGTTTCTCTGCATAGCAAGACTGAAACCACACAGAAAACCGCAGAGTAGCTATATCTTCTGATTGTTTCCTTCATCTACATTCATTAAGGCCAGACACGGCCCTCCCATTTGACGAAAATTATCATCTTTAGCCATTTCTAAATTACGGCATATTATGAATGTTTAAAATGTCCTCTCTCCAAGTGTTTTTTTTTATAAAACTATCTACAAATATGTATATTTTGTCATTAAAGACAGTGACTGATTTTGACAGTGACAGTTACAGTGAGTGACTACTCTTGTTGAGAGCAGAAATAGCGAAAATTGGAAATGTTGAGGACATAGCAACACAGTCAGGCTTTTGAAAAACTGAGTCACATTGCATGCCATCGGAGAGCGAATTCACATTTCAAACAAAAGCCAGGTCAAGACAGAAGTTTTCCACACTGTGATTCTCACTCTTTCCTGGACAAAACAAAGGTCAGAAAATTCCTAATACGGACTTTGAACGAAAGGTCTGCATTTTGAGCTATCTATATCAAAATACTATTTGATGGTCATTCTGTTGCATGTAAGTCAAACCCTTGCCTTGATTGTCAACATGGAAGGAGAAAATAGGTTGTTTCATGCACACACATATCTAGCTAGAACCCTAAGGAACAAAGTTTGAGTGGGTGTGGTTTGGGTTAACTAAATGTGAAAAACAGAATGCATGCAGACTGGCAATTATTTATATTATTCTTAACAAATAAAATGAAGAATGCTATCTACTGAAGTTTGTATCATACATTGTCTAGAGATCACAATACTGTCAGCCCTATAAAACGACTAACAGCTGTTTTCTCCCAGAAATTTTTGGCAGAACAAAATGAACCACCTAGACAAAAATGATTCGGTTTTAATCTGTGTGACTACATCCATACTATCTCTGTCACTGGGTTTGTCTTCCACGTGTGTATTTTTTCTGTTCTCGTTGTCCGTCTTTTCTCTTCTCATTTCCCTTCTTTCTTTTGCGCCCATCCTCTTTTTTTTTTTTTTTTTTAAAGCCCAACACATACATAGAACACATCAGAAAACGACAAAAAAAAACTAACAAAAAACAACAACAACAAAACAACAACAACAAGAAACAAACGAACAAACAAATAAAAAAAAAAGAAAAGAAAACCAAACAAGCAAACTAACAAAGAAGGAGATTGTAAAATATGGCTTTGGAAAGAGAACAAAGAGATTACTTACTTCGTGTTCCGAGCAAGCCATCATTTGCTGACAATAAGCTGGATGAGCAGTACTCTCACAGCTGAAACACCATGCCTCACCACTTGCTGGTCACACAGTCATTAATCACATTAGTCGAGACACTTCATTTAGGGAGTCAACTACAATCAACATGCTCACTTCATCAACACATGAAAATCAGAATAAACTTCTCTCTCTCTCTCTCTCTTTTGTATATATATATACCTATATCTAATGATTTCGTCCATTCGTCCATTCCTTGGATTGCTTTGTCTAGCAGCTAGCTAGTAACCCGTGTCATTATGTTTTAAAGAAAAAAAGAAAGTAAACAAAATTCTTATACATTTTAAATCCTATTAATTCTTCCTCTTTCTTTCGATATGTAGAGTATCAGAAATTTCCACAAAAAAAAAAACAGAAATCTGACCCTATTTGCTATACTCCAGGTATGTACTTACCCAGAACTGGCAAGGTGAGTAGACACAGCCCTGAAAACAGAAGTGTACAGACGACTGACTGTAGCTGCACTACAACACTACTAAAGTCTTAAGATCATCGTCTCACTGGTTGCAAAACTTTGGATCGAGCAGTAATCTTTGAATCAGAGCACCATGAAGTGAATAGAAGAGTCTTTGTGATGAAAAAAGTAAATAATATACAGGACTTTACAGCATAATTCCGTGTAAAAGGTAGATGTACTAGAAATCATGTTGAATAACACGACATAGAGGAACCAGATGCTGAATCATAAACCTAGCAATCCTGTACATCATTACAGACCAGCAAACTCACTTACAGCTGTAGGACCAGACGCCACCGACAGACAATTAAATTTATACACAAACTTAAAATAAGGATGCTTAAGTACATGATGATTGTGTAAATAATTGTACATGAGCTTGATGGCGTCAACAGGTGAAGTAATAATTAATTGTCAGAATACTTACCTAGTACCAACATACTGTACACGAAACCTCCGCCACAACCCCACTGAAAGCTGACACAACAAGTGGGCCAGTGTATAGTCAGTACTTTAAACTGTCTTAACCCTTATCAATTATCTCCATATCCGTTTTTCAGAAATCTTTCTAGGCTAGAGGTAAATTTTAGAATCCAGCTAAAGTGAAAGCAAACTGTCTAAGAATGTCTTGGTGGAGGCAATGAAGTTGTGAATACAGACTTCGCAGAACGCAAACAAACGTATGATGCTTAGTTAAACATTCACTGAGAAGAGCCACAAACGTTTTACAGGACTGCTGAATATCCACAGAAATGTTTATATCGGTAGAGCACTTTTTGCGATTATTTCACAGGTGTCATAGCTGAACTCCTTGTTATCTTGAGTATACAAACACGCGCTAACCCAGTTTTTAGTCTTTGTGCGGGTTGAGACCGTTGATGAACGAGCGCCTCACCTTGTAGAATGGAGGCTTGGCGTGAGCTTCATTTCGTGGACTTTGTGTTGTATGTTTACTTGTGTGTTCAGTAACGCTGTCCTGTTCGACTGTGTGTTCAGTAACTGTTCGACTGTGTGTTCTGTAACGCTGCCCTGTTCGACTGTGTGTAACGGCCCTCCATTGCTCGTTGCCGTTGTATCGCTGGCCTGTTCGACAGAGCATCAAGAAACGTTGCTCTGTTCGCTGGGTTGTTAGGTAACACAGCCCTGTCAGTGTTATCTCGACTACTGATCGCTCCACAAGGCCGCATGATTTTTGTTTGTTCTCTTGTTTTCCCCCTTTCTTGCGTTGAGGGGCTGTTATCACACAGTTGAATGTTGTTATCAGTGCCCCAGAGTGTGGACTACCGCCATGGCGGGTAGCAAAGCCAGGCAAGCGTTTTTAGGTGAGGCCACAGCCCTTTTCGATCCTTTCAAAATAATAAACTGTTTATTTGTTCGAGTCGTTTAGGTCATAGTGATTGTTTGTTTTTTTTTCTGCCACCTCCCATGTCGTCTCAACTGATTTGAGGGGAGGTCGTTTACTTTGCCTATTCTCTAGTTTTGCTCTGATCTTTCAGTCATGTTTCCTTCCTTTTCGACTAACAATCTCTTACCGTGGGTTAAGTATTTTTTTCAAGGAATAAAAGCACATACTAAGTAATTATAACTGTTTTACATCCATGATAATATTTTTTTATGTCTGTATATTATCGCCCTGTCTCTATTATCTCCTGATCACCAACTTGCTTTTAGGATAACCTAACTTCCTTCACAACAATTCTTTGCTCTTGTTGTTCACATTGAGAGTACTTCATGTTCACTGATGTTTTAAATATAGTGGGACCTATTGTTGCACGCTTTTGACTGTGAGACTGTATATATATATAATTTTTGTTAACAAGCACTTTATTGATTGTAGCTTTAACATTAAATAATTCAACACTTCATAAAATTATTAAAAAGTAATAATAATTATGAAACAACGGTTTATTTTATACATTTAACGCTTTTTGTTTGTTGTTAAATTTGCTCGTAACAAAAGTGGTTGAAATGGTAAAAAACACTTTCTCGTTCGCTAGCGCGTTCACATATATACACACACACAGACACACTCACACAGACACACACAGAGGAAATGTTCAGACTGGTCATCAACATCAATGTCGGTATTTTTTGTTGGTTAGCAGGGCTGGTCCTCCAATGTCTGGCAACATTCGTTCTCATATCACGTGTCAACGGTTAGTTCCCCCTTTTGTTTATTTGTATTTTTTTTTATGTTATTTTAAGTTGATAGGAGTTTACAGAATCAGTTTTATGACATGGCAGAAAGAATGGTAGGAAAAAGCAAAATAGACACTCAGTGTTATGTAATCCATCAGCACAAATAGCTTGAATATTAATGTGACCAAACACAAAAAATCAGTTACAAGTTGCTGATAAGAAAGCCATTGTTCTTCACATTTTTGTATTTTTGTAGTTGTGGTGAAGTGTATACCTATTATTCAAGACTTGGATAAAAGAATGGGCTGATGGTTTGATCCTTTTTTCATTGTGCACGAGTGGATTTATGATTTAGCAAGGAGTTAAATAAATCAAACACATCGTCTGTGTTCAGTTTGTCAGTGCATCCAAGTGGATAAGGTGTTCACTCAAACTCATTAGCTTGTTATTAAATGCTGCTTAAGAGCTTTCCAGAAGCTTCGAAAAGTCATACATTTGCAATAATATGCAGAATATTATCTTCCTCACCTGTACAATCTTACAAAGCTTATCATCCTCAATGAATGTGCTCGCCAACATCACTTTACTGTAGCCTACGTGCTAATCTTATCTGTAACCATTTTAATTTGGGAATTAATGTAATTCAAATTAAATATAGCACACAACAATCCTCGCCAACTTGGACTTTCCTCTAACACGGCAGTTTGCTGTGGAGCTTTTTTATTATTATCTGTTTATAGTACAGTTTCTACCTAAGCAACTGTGTGAAAGTTCCTGTACTGTGATGTGTATTCAGGGACCGCCTGCAGTCAGAAGGTAAATCATCATTTCTGTTTCAGGTGACACCTTGTGTTTTGCTTGCGATAAAATTTTCCACCCAGCTGGGTGCGGTAATCTGGCCAGGTGTGGGCCTCACGAGGTAAGCAGCTGAGGAGAGGAGGGCAAAGGTCGATTGGTAAATAAGAGGAAATGACGTCACAAAGTGGACTTGGAGTCTATCAGTCACGGTATTAACCAGTAAAATAACTTTCACGTTGATAAACTTCACACAGATTCACAACCTGAGAAGAAGATGTTAACAAGTTATTTCCCAGAGGCTTTGAGACGATTCTCCACATACATATAAATGTTATTCAATGTTTGGTGCCTGAGGTCACTTCCGTCTGCCGCCATTTTATGTCCCTCTGTCGGGCCATTGAAACACGATACAGATGCTTCTAGACTACTTTATATACTTTATATCTTGCCAGACTCCTAAAACATGTTTGATGCTAGCTTTCTGCCTGCGGCAGGTGAAGGAGCTCATTCTCAGAGTAATTAACCTATGATGTGATTTGATTTTCTTTGAAAAATATTACAATTTGAAAAAATAGAAACTGTGGCTTTTATAGTCTATAACCGAGTAGCCGACGTTTCCAATTATTCAGCACAATAAACAAACCAAAAGATGTCAAAAATGAAAAATGAAACCAAGACAATGAAAATAAAAACATCACATTTACCTAGAACACAAAGAAATGAAAAGACAAACCAAGAACAGTTAAAAGCAATTACACGAACTCCACAAGACAAGACAGAAAGATATCTAAGCTGAGAAACAGACGAAGGAAATGTACAGTATATCAAAATCCTCTACAATAAAACATATTTTACCACAAACACACACAGCTATACTCTAAACCAGTACAATTATTTTTCTGCACACATTTCTGTTACTGAAATGGAAAACCCTTTGACATGATAGTGAACAAATTTGACTATGAGTATTGGTGTGATTATACTTGACTCTGAACATGTCCTTTCTAAGACACAGTAGGACAGATCTCAACTCTCTAGAAACCTTTCAGGTAGTTAAAAATATCTGTAGAAATTTTCTGTCGTTAAACACTTTGATTGACATTGCATAATCAAAAGATAAAGAGTGACTGTTGACATTAGCAACCCTAGCCAGCATGTCGATACAGAGAACCTTTACACACCCTGTCCCCTTCTCCTTTCAAATCTCCATAAATCGTGTTTCCCACATGGTAGGGGTTCTCCACCCGGCGGTTGAGTGACAACCACTTTAACGTCTGGTTCTTGCTGATAAGACAGGTCAAGGAGAAACTTCCATTAGTATTGAACACTGAATATTAAATATTAAATACTGATGTTGAGCTTAACTTGTCACTTAGACATCTTTATTCGTTCATGTTAACATAAGGATGTTATAATATCTTCCACGAATTTTATTTCCATCACTCATCTTATAATTTTTTAAAATAAAGCCAGTTTATATGATTTTTTTTTTTACCTGTTACCTTTGATCTTCTACAGGTGTGCTTTACTGTGATGGGAACAAGCGGTGCTTCCAGCGATGCGGACTTCACATCGGGCTGCATGCCGCGGGAGGTCGGACACATGCACTGATTTTGTTTGCTTGCTTGGTTTTATTTGTTTATATTTTGTATTACTCCAGACCTACTTGACACAGCTTGTGAAGACTTGTCGCAGGAACCACGAATTTCCCACCTGATTGCATCTGAGCTTAGCGCGGCAATTGTTAGGTTTTTCAGATAAATTTGTTCCATTGCTTGCATGTTAAACCATGGCATGGTCCTTTTGCTACAGAAAAGATAGGTTTCTGTGTGTCTCATTTCTTTTTTTAATTTTTATGAGAGACAAGGTGTCTGTAACAACTTATTTGGCCCTGACTAATATGGATTGTACAACATGATATGTGTCTAGCTGTATATTAAAAAGTATGGCACTTATACCTCTACAACAACTTTGTGTCTGTCACAGGACTGCGAGGGCTCAATAGGAGGCAACCTCCACCCATTCCATACAGAACTGTGTTCACAGTGTTGCCATACTGACCTCTGTAACGCCTACCTATGTGAACAAAGTAAGTGTTTCACGAAAGTTCTGCCGATGTAAATATAATTTCTTTCTGTTATATGCAATGTGTTTAGACATTTTCTGATAGAAGTTACGGCTATACACGGTTTGTTTCATCGTCCGAAAAACCGTTTATTTACCAAAACTGATGAGAGAGAATTAATGTAATATAGAATATGAATGAAAAACTCTTAGGGGCAGAAGACAGACAGACAGACAGACACTTGAGAATTCCATACTAGAATAGCACAAAGATCCAATAAAGACATGAACTTTGTGTATTATTTTTAGAATTGCCGAATGGGATGATCTGTGCCAAGTGCGATGACGTGTCAGATGTGGACACGTGTCTGAAAGTTGCCTTCTGTCAGGGCGGCGAGGTCAGGCCAGACAAATCAGAATCTCCTCTTTCATTTTCTTCAAATTTTTTTCATTCTCTCTTCGACTTTTCTTTCCCTTTTTCTGCTACTACAATGCTACATGTTCCAAATTCTTCTACTTCTTCTTCTTTTAATATTCTTTTAACATTTCCAGTTTTGATGCTAGTACTATAAAAAGAGTTAGCAAGATTCCCTTCTTCACATGAACGTTAAAGATGCAAGGACGAAAAAAAGAAAGAAGAAAAAGAAAGAAATAATTATGATTGAAGAATGCTAATCCAGGAGGAAAAGGTCAAATAACATTAATAAACACAAGACATTTGAAATGTTTGGTACTGATTGTAATTACGAGCTGTAGGAAGCAGCCAACAGTGTTGATCATGAAATAGTTGTTAACCTGCTCACCCACCCATCTCTACCTTGCAGGTGTGCTCTTCCACACTCGCGCCTCAGTCCAACACCTACACTCTAGGATGCCAGAAGAAGGAGGTCATATGCTTTTCTCATTTTTTTTCATCTCTGCCCCTTAGTATCTACAATTGTCTTTCTTTCGAATCGACATCCTGAAATGCTTACAATTATGGTATGACCTGGCCGATGATTCAGCCGACCTAAAGAAAAAAACTTGCTACAAAAAACAAAAAAACAAACAAACAACTGAAAGAGTTTTGACTTTATTTTTATTTATATTTATTTCGATTTGTCAGCTTACCTCTTATATCTGAGGTTAGAAGACAATGTAGGAGAACGAGAAAACGTTAAAACTTCGTTGGTCATTTCCAGGCCTGCACTGGCACCACTGCCTGCTGTGACAACGCCGACCTCTGCAACTTGAACCTCACCAAGACCATCAGCAACCCCAGACAAGTGTCCGTGACCTCAACTCCATCCTCCACAACGTCATGGCCGTCTGCTACCGACAGCGAGACAATCGCAACTTTTGAATCAACTGTAGGGGTCGATCACGTGACTCCTACCACGGTGACGTTCTTCAGTTCTGTTGACAACAACACGACCTGGGGGTGGACAGTGTGTCCTCACCATCAGTACCCATGGAGACCTGAGCACTCTGTTGGTGACGAGTACGCTTGGTGCCACCGGAAGTCAAGATGTGACGTCAGAGGGAAGTCTCTCCTTCAGCAGCACGGACGGATGGTCCACATTCGCTTCAGTGACGATGGCTGCAACTCAGGTCAACAAGACAATACCGTCTGTTGTTGTAGGTGAGGTTCGCGTTGTTTGGTTTTTTTTTTCTCTCTCTCTCTTGTTCCCTGATTGGTTTAGTCTTTCCTCAATTTCCTTTTGGTTTAAAATTGTCAATACTAAATTTTAATTAAATTATTATTAATTTTTCCTGGTGGAATTGTGTACACGGTGTCTTGGATGGGTACTATAGGTAGTTTCACTTGTGATGTGTTACTATGTTCACACTTTCTCGGGGTGCAGGTGGAGAGTCGTTGTGCTACTCGTGTGAAGAAGTGGCCAACCCCGTCTTCTGCAGCCAGTTCCAAGTGTGCGGACCTCACGAAGTCAGTGTTCATTTGTGAAGGCAGAACGAATGAGAGCTCAAGAAAATAATTTATAAGCGAAGAATTTATGTCACTGGAATTTATAGCATAGTGCCATATAGTGCCAGTGTAAAGAAGAGGGATAAACAACTGTCATAAGGTGAGAGTAACAAAGTGAAAATGACCAAGGCAGTAGGCAAAGGGAAAGTAATCATAACAATGGAACAAGACAAAGAAAAAAAAAAACAGAAATAAAATGGAAAATAATTTTTATTGTTTATCATTATTGACTTTCTTTCCATCCAGACATGTTTCACAGAAAAGCGGTTGAATAGCAATGGAGCGGACAAATTCTCATCAGGTTGTGTCGCTCGAGAGGTAATAATAATGAATACAAAATTTGTAAATCGCAAACTCACATTGCTAAGGACCAAGAACAAAACATGGACAGCATACAAGGGACAGGAAAACAAACAAATAATACATGAACTATAAAAGAATACAGAATAGTGCTAATGAAGAATAAGATCAAATACAGAAAACACAACTAGGAACCAAATAACAAGAACAAGGTTTTTGCTCATTTAATTTCTTTTATGCTTCTATAAGCATAATAATCTCTACAACAATGCCGACAATTCTTTTCTTCAATGTTGTTGTCAGAATGTGATCATCTAAAGGAAATAATTATATACATGCAGCATCAGCTAGCAAACTGTTGTGTCCTATAAATCATTCAGTCTGAGGACTGGACTGCCACCTACTGGATCTTGTCCTGTCTGTCCCCAGGAGTGCCAGGACACGGAACTGGATGGTAGTAGACACGTGCATGAGACGGTTGAGTGCAGTGAGTGTTGCTATGGAGACCTGTGCAATGACAAGCTGTGTAAGGCAGAAGGTACGTCAATGATGTGGCAATCAACTCTTCTTTCCTCTCTCTTTCACTCCCTCACTCTCTGCTTCTTTCTTGTGGTACTTGTTTCTGAACAAAGTGCGCGAGGCTTACGATTAAAAACTCGGGTGTTAATCCCAGGATCTTAATCTTCTACAGCCAACATCTGTACATCCTCTTTACACTCATTCCCTTATTTCTCTCGTTCTCGCTATTTCTTCTTTCTCTCTCATTTTCACACACACACACTTTTTGCTTGCAAGCACCCACATGCCGTGCCTGTACCTATGACCTCTTGTGTTCCAGTCCTCATCTCACAGACGGCCCTGCTTTGTGCTGTCTGCGAGAACATTCCAGACCTACACGCTGCCTGCGCTTCAAAGCGTCTGTACCGTTAGTGAGGTTAGTGAGTGCGAGAGATAAACTTTGTCTGAGAACCGCAGTCAGGGAACGTGTTACAGCCAAAGTAGGGTTACTAGGTGTTCATGCAGACCAAAAGACCGAAAGACAGACAGACGGACGGTATCGAGACTAGTACTTGGACGGGACGGAATGTCGAAATCCATGACTGTCAGACATTTCTAAATCATTCACCAGTATAAATATACTGACGTCTGTACTTGAAATATTTTTTTCTTTACATTTCTCTAACACAGGTGTGTTCGGCAGAACAAACCGCTGGCGGATTCACCCTGGGATGCCGGAAAACAGAGGTCAGGAATCAGACATGGCTATTTTAACCAAAAAACTTAAAGGTCAACAATAATATTTTAAATGACGGACATCGTTTTCCTGTAGGTATTTATCTCTTGGCTCATGTAAGTGTACCTAGTCTAAAAGCGTGTTAAAGATTATGGGATTGTTTTAGCTTGACGGTCTCGTGATGTTTGTAAAAGAAATCGTGGCCCTGTGTTTAATTTATGAAGAGCATCTACTCACACGAAGTAAAAAAATGTTCTGGTTACAAAGAGAACCGGAAGTGATGACTACAAGAGTTTCTTTGATTGTCTTTGCAGGATTGCACTGGTGATGTTGTCTGCTGTAACGACACCAATCTCTGCAATGTCAAAGGTGGTTCCAACGTTCATGCGCCCTCTAGTGGGAAGACAACTCCTCCTACAACACCTGTCTCAATTACTGGGCCACCGACTGATCTCTTTCTCTCCAGTTCATTTACAGAACAGTCATCGACGTCGTCGTCAAACGCCGACACGTCGTCGTCAGAGTTTTCGACTTCCGCCAGCAGTTCCATACTGGGAAGCGCAAAGCTTGCCGGTAGACACCGCGTCCATGGCCATGACGTCACCGGGTGACGTGACAGTGGCGGGGACCATCTCCCCTGAGCTGTCGTCTGCTTCAAACGGCTATTACATGACGTCATCCAGCCTCGCCGTGTCCGCAGTCTCTGAGACAACAAGCTTCCTCTTTAATTGTAGAGAAACTAAGTACCCCACAGGCATAGCCTCCCTAGAAACTTTCTCAGCAAGTGAGATCCCGTCACCTTCCACTGGAGCGAGTGAGATCATGATGTCTGCCACTAGAATGATCGACATCTCTGTGTCCTCACAGCCTTTAACCTGAATCTTTCCCTTGTAGGAATCCACTGCATGGCCAACTGTGGAAAACTTCTCACCCTCTTCATCTAAAGCAAGCCAGATCTCCTCGCCCTCCATTGCAGCAATCGAGGTCTCAACGACTTCTACTGAAAATAGTGAAATCTCAGCACTTATCTCTGGAATTGGTCAGGTGACAGCGTCCTTTATGAGACCAATGACAGTCTCAGTGTATTCTACAGACAAAGTGAGATTTCAACGCCTTCAACTGAGGGGATAGAAATCTCTTTACTATCGAAGTTTCATCGTCATCCACTGGAGCAAAGGAGATGTCAGCTTCTGCTGAACCTTACAAAATCCTTTACAGTTCTGTTGAACCCTCCACTGCACAGACAAGTGTAGAAAATGTGTTAGCATTAACATCTGAAGTGAGTAGGATTGCAATCGACTTCGCATTGAAGTGAACGGTGCTTCATCTGCAGAACCTTCCAGCTCGTACTTGTCTGTTAAACAATCCACTGCACAGTCTGGTGTGGAGAGCTTCACTGTGTCCTTAGCTACAGTTAGCGATGTCTCCACGTCTTCTACTGGAAATTCTGCGATCCCAACGCCTTCCACTGGAGTGATGGAGGTGTCGATGTCTTCTACAGAAGAGTTTCAAATTTTAACGGTCTCCACTCAGTCAAACGATATTTCAAAATCCTCCATTGTCCCAATAAGTTATCAAGAGTCTGCAGATATTTCTAGTTTGAACCTTCTGTTGGAGAATCTATTGCACATTCATTGGTAGAAAACCTGTCAGTGTCTTCGGTTAAACCGAGTAACATCAACACGCCTTCCACTGAAACGATTGAGGCCTCAGTACCTTCAACAAAAGAGATCGAAATCTCACCAACTTTCACGAAGTCCTTCGATATCTCAAGCATCATTCACTGCAGCCAACGAGATCTCAGCATCTGCACAACCTTACAGCCAGCGCTTTCCTCTTCAAGCATCCAATGCACCATCAAGTGTGGAAACTTTCTCAGTGTCTTCTGCTAAAGCAAGACCGAAGGGGCAACACATTCCAACTGAAGCCCTGGAGGTCTCAGTCTTTTCTACTACAGGAAGTAAGATCTCATCACCATCAACGGAACAGATTGACATCTCATTGATTTCTACACAAACGAACGAGATTCTACTCTCATCGAGTTTGCACCCTTCTGAGAGAATCCATTTCACAGTCACTAGAAGAAATGTTTTCAGGTTCTTTCACTAAAGCGGGTGAAATCACAACGCCTTTCACTGGAGTGGTTGAGGCCTCATTGCCTTCTACGAAAGAAATTGTAATCTCAACTTATTTAACTGAAATAAAAATCTCGGCGCTTTCTACTGAGTCAAACGATATCTCAACGTCCTTCACTGTAGCCAATGAAGTCTCAGCGTCTGCAGAACCTTACAGTTTGCATCCTTCTGTTATAGAAACCCTGTTCATCCACTGGTTAGAAAACCTGTCAGTGGCTTCTTCTAAATCGAGCGAAATTGCGACGACTGTCACAGAGGCAATTGATCTCAGCGCCTTTTTCTACTGGAAGAAGTGAGACCTGGACACCATCGACAGCAGGGATACTGACATTTCAACGCCTTTCACACAAACTAAGGACATCCTTGTCTTCTCTAGTTTGCACTCATCTGCTGGACAATCCATTTCACAGTCGATAGAAGAAAACTTGTCAGTGCCTTCTACTAAAACAAATGATATCACAATACCTTCCACTGGAGTGATTGAGGTCTCAGTGCCTTCTACTAAAGAGATTGAAATCTCAACGCCATCAACTGGACTGATGGAAATTTCGGCTCCTTCCACTGAATCGAATGATATCTTAGTCTCATTCACTGTATCCACGAGGTTTCAACATCTGTAGAACCTTACAGACAACATCTTTCTGTTGAGGAATCCACTGCACCGTCAACAATGGAATCTTTCTCGGTGATTCGCTTGTTACAAGCGAGATGACAACACCTTACAGTGGAGCGATTGCGATATCATCACATTTGTCTGCAGTAGAGAGAGACCTCATCATCTTTTACTGGACAGATGGATATCTTATTGTCTTCTGCTAAAGAGACTGAAACTGCGATGACTGTCACTGAGGCCATTGAGGTCTCAGCGCCTTTTTACTACCGGAAGGAAGTGAGACCTCGACGCTATCGACAGCAGGTACTGACATTTCAACATCTTTCACACAAGCTAACATTGTCTTATCTAGCCTGCATCCATCTGCTGGAGAATCATTTCACAGTCGCTAAAGAAAACCTGTCAGTGTTTTCTACTAAAACAAGTGATATCACAACGCCTTCCACTGGTGTGATTGAGGTCTTAGTGCCATCTACTACAGAGATGGAAATCTCTGCGCCTTCTACTGAGTCGAACGATATCTCAGTGTCATTCACTGCATCCAACGAGGTCTCAGCGTCTGTAGAACCTTACAGACAACATCTTTCTGTTGAGGAATCCACTGTACCGTCAAGTGTGGAAACTTTCTCTGTGTCTTCAGCTGTTAAAAGCGAGATGACAACACCTTACAGTGGAGCGATTGAGATATCATCACCTTTGTCTATAGTAGAGAGAGACACCTCCTCATCTTTTACTGGACAGACGGATTTCTTATCGTCTGTTACACAAGCTGTGAAGGTCTCAGCATCTGCAGAATTTTACAGCTTATATCCTTCTGCTGAAGAATCCATTTCACAGTCACTAAAAGAAAGCTTCACAGTGTCGTCTGCTAAAGCGAGTGATATAGCAACGCCTCCAGTGAAGCCATCGAGTCTCATCGCCTTTTTCTACTGACGGAAGCAGATCTCAGCAACATCCACAACAGGGATTGACATTTCAACGTCTTTCACACAAACGAAAGAGATCTTACCTTCTCTAGTTCCCATCCTTTTGTTGGAGAATCTATTGTGCAATCAGCAGTAGACAACTTAGTGTCTTCTGCCAGAGGGAGTGATATCACAACGACTCCACAGGAGGGATTGAGGTCTCAGTGCCTTCTACTGGGTCCAACGATATCTCATCGTCATTCACTGTAGTCAACGAGGTTTTGGCCTCTGTAAGCCCTTACAGACAACAACTTTCTGTTGAACAATCCACTCACCCTCAAGTATGGAAACTTTCTCGATGTCTTCAGCTGTTACAAGCGAGATCGCAACTCCTTACGGTGGAGCAAGTGGGACTCCCTCGCCTTTGACTGCTGCACAAATTGTAGTCTCAACGGTTTTTACTGGACAAATCGAGATCTTAGCGTCTTCCACAAAAACATCTGAGGTCTTGGCATCTGAAGAACATTACAGCTTGCACTCTCCTATTTTTGGAGAATCACTAGCACATTCACTGGGAGAAAACTTTCCAGACTCTTCTGTTAAAGCAAGCGACACTGCGATGCCTTTTACTGAAGTTGTCGAGGTTTCAACATTTGTTTCTATTGGAGGAAGTCAGTTCTCAACGCCCTCGACTGGAGATATTGACCTTTCAGCATCGTCACAAGCTAACAATATCTTGTCCTCATCTTCTGATGCCAACAAAATTTCAGCGTCTTCAGAAACTTACAACTGGCCATCCACCTGCACAGTCAAATGTAGAAAACTTCTCGGTGTCATCATCAGAGAGTAAGATTCCAACTCCTACCACTAGAGTTTATGGTGCTTCAGTGGAACCTTACAGCTCGTATCTTTCTGTTGAACAATCCACTGCACAGACTATTGTGGAAAATTACTTTGCATCTTTAACTAACATTAATGAGGTTTCTACATTGTCTACTGGTTCAATCCAAGTGTTATCGCCTTCTACTGGAGATGTTGGGTGTCAGTGCTCTCCACAAAAGATATTGAAATCTCAACGCCTTTAACTGGAGAGATCCAATCTCAGCACTTTCCACTTATTTGAACGATATCTCAACGGCATACACTTTAAAGAACATCTCAGCAGACCCTTACACTCTTCACCCCTCTGTTGATGTATCCATTGTACATACACTGGTAGAAAGACTCCCAGTATCTTCCACTGAAGCCATCGAGGTCTCCGAGCCTTTTTCTACTGACGGAAGTAGGATCTCAGCAACATCCACAGAAGGGATTGACATCTCAACATCTTTTACACAAACGACAGCGAATTTTGCCCTATCTAGTTCCCACCCTTTTGTCGGAGAATCTATTGTGCAATCAGCAGTAGAAAATTTGTCAGTGTCATCTGATAAAGGAGTGATATCACAACGACTTCCACTGGAGCGATTGAAGTCTCAGTGCCTTCTACTAAAGAGATAGAAATTTCAACCTATTTAACTAGAGAAATCAAAATCTCAGCGCCTTCTGCAGAGTCGAACGATATCTCAACCACATTCACTGTACCTAACGAGATCTCAGCGTCTATAGAACCTTACAGAGGACACCTTTCTGTTGAGGAATCCACTGCACCGTCAACAGTGGAAACTTTCTCTGTCTCTTCAGCTGTTACAAACGAGATGACAACTGTTTACGGTGAAACGAGTTTGGTCTCTGCTCCTTTGTTTACTGTGCACAATGAGACCTTAATGTCGTATATGATTGAACCTCAGGATCTTCCACAGAAACGACCGAAATATTAGTGTCTGCAGAACCTTACAGCCAGCGCTTTGTTGTTAATGGATCTGATATACCCTCAAGTGTCAAGAATCTCTTAGTGTCCTCTATTAAAGAGAACCTCTTCGCAACACATTCAACTGACGCTATCGAGGTTTCAGCGCCTTTGTCTACGGAGGAAGTGAGATCGCGACGCCATTCATCGAAACGGTTGACATTTCAACGTCTTTCACACAAGCAAACGAGATCCTAGTCTCATCCATCTCGCACCCTTCGGTTGGAGAATCATCATTCTGCAATCACTGTGGACCGAGGCTTCGTGCCCTCTTCAACAGACGAACTGGAGAGATCAAAATCTCAGCGCCTTCCACTGAGTCGAACTATATCTCATGGTCATCTTCTGTAGAGCCCTACACACAGCACCTTTAGTCAAGTCTTGCTACTCACTCTTTACAATGGAGCGATTGAGACCTCAGCTCCATTTTCTGCTGTAAACAGTGAGACCTCGGCATCACCCATACAAACAACTGAGATCTCAAATCCAGAACCTGACAACCTTTCTTCTGAACAATCCTCTGCTCAGTCTAGTGTGGAGAACTACTCCATGTCTTCAGCTCAAGTTATCAACATCTCGACGTCTCCTACTGTATCAATCGGAGTGTCATCCCCTCCAACAAGAAATAGTGCGATCTCAATGCCTTCCATTGGGGTGATTGAGGTCTCAATGGCTTCTACAAAAGAGAGTGAAATCTCAATTACTTTAACTGAAGAGACCAAAATCTCGGTGCCTTCCACTGTAGCGAACGCGATCTCAACGTCATTTACTCTCGTGAACGAGGTCTTTTTGTCTGCCGAACCTTCCAGCAAGCACTTTTTTGTCAAAGAATCCAGTGAACCGTCAACTATGGAAAACTTTTCGGTGTCTTTTGCTATAGCAAGCGAGAACGCAACTCTTTCCACGAGAGCGAGTGCGGACTCAGAACTTTTCCCTGGAGTGATTGACTTCTCGTCGCCTTTTTCTGCTGCATAGTATGATGTCAACGGTTTCCACGCTAACTAACGATATTTCAGACCAGTCCACTGAGATTTCAGAGTCTTACAGCATCCAATGGTTTAGTAGAGAGTCTACTCAACAGTCAAGTATAGAAATTTTGTCTTCTGCTGAACCAAGCAAGATCGCACCGCATTATACAGAAATGAACAAGAGTCCAGCATCATCAGCTGGACCAAACGAGATCTTATCGTCATGGATGATTGCAGGGAACGAGATTTCAACGTCTGCAGAACCATACAGCCTGCCTCCTTTGGTTGGAGAATCCACTGCACAGTCCAACGTCTCACAAACAACCGCTGAAGTATTTTTAATACAAAAGAATGGGATCTTTCTTCTGTATCCCCAGAAAGACAGACAGTAGCAGAACTATCTGGGCAGCTGACTACGTCATCGGTCTCGAAGGAGTTACGTTACACTCAGCAGGCGTCAGACAGCATGCAGTCTGTCACGTCACCAGAAGAAACCAATGACCGTTACAGCGGGCAGACGACCGAGCCACCAGCTACATCTCACTCGTGGTCAGAGGCAGGGATTACTACAGACCTCTTCACTTTGCTCAAAATGTCAGCTGAATATTTTTACCGTACTAATCGTGTCCCTTTGTCCACTGAGCCTTCAGGGACTAATCCGTCTTTCTCACAGACAGATGCGTCACCCGGACAGTCACGTCTGCTGTCATCAGAAACGTCACCAGCGGCGAATGTGACAGCTGACGATGCAACAACAAATGACACGACTGTCTCTACTGATACAGTCACACAAAACGACTATATGTTCATAAACACCACCACGCTGTGAGATGTTTCATGGCTGAACAAGACAAATTGGGGAAGTCCAAGGGAAGCAACCTTTTTCTCGTCATTTAAGACATTTATAGATTGTCTCCCTTCTTCCTCGTGTTTCTGTTTTAGTGAGTTTATTTTCAATAAATAAAAATCGGACTTATTGACACGTTGAGATGCCATCTTTGGAGATACCAATTCCTGAGAGGGTTCTTTTTTAAAACTGTAGTGTTCAGTCAATGTTCAAAGCAGACGCCAACTTTATTTGTTTATTCCACTTTTCCTCAAACACCGGATGTGACTTTCATATTTTTCTTTGAAATATTTTGGCTCTCTATATTTTATTCTTTTACTTTCATTTTACACGTTAATCAGAAACAAGTTAACAAATGCATTGCTTTTAAATTTTTTTTTTTTACTTCCATTGTTATCTTTTTTGTTAATTTTGTTTGTTTACTTTCCATCATTTAATGGGAACCAATAAAAACTATAAGCTCGTTATAAAGCAGACTGAGGCATTGTTATTATCGTCAATGTTGCATGCTTTACTTTAATTTTTTTTTATATGTTGCATTATTTTCTTTAAAACGGATATTAAAAGAGCAGGAAAGCGTTTCGGTGCTTTAGTTCTATTAAACCATTTAGCTGTGCATCTTTAAAGTAAATGAAGAACTTGCATGTGAAGTCACAACGAAGTGTATATAGCAACAGTAATGGTCGAACAGCTTCCTGTCCGTAAGCGGCTGTGTGTGGTTCACAGTGTCTACAGTTCAGCTTGGAGAGGCCAGCCCTGTACTTGTGCAGTCGTGTACTTTTAATAATAAACAATTACAGTGATAGCAGAAGTAAATATTTCTAAAATGATATATCACCGAAACCCGGTTGTAAGCACTTTATATACACGAATACGCGCACACACGACCCAAATAATAATAATAATAATAATAATAATAATAATAATAATAATAATAATAATAATAATAATTATTTGTAAAGCTCATACTCACACCCGTAAGTGCTCTTAGCGCTTAAGAACAAGAAGGAAACATGGACAGCATACAAGGGACAGGAAAACAAGCAAATAACATATGAACTATAAAAAAAAATAAACAACCGTACTAAACGAAGAATAAAATTATAAACAGAAAACACAAAGTGAAACCAAATAACAAGAACAAGAACTGAGAGTAAGATGATATTGCAGAAGAAAGGGTGTGACAAAGGACTAGTATTATATGGTGTTAGGAGTAATGTTTACAGAAGAGGAGCGTTTTCAGTTCAGGTTTAAAGGATTCAATAGTGGGTAGGTGGCTGATATGGAAAGGGAGAGGGGTCCATTTTTTCGCTGTACAATAACTAAAAATCCTGTGGCCATATGTTGTTGTTCTGGTGACAGGAAGAGTAAGGAGACGATCATCAGACGACGAGCGGAGTAGTCTAGCTGTGATGTAAGGAGGAAACCGGAGTATCCGGAGAAAAAAAAAACAACAACAACAATCTGCTGTGTAAACAGATGTCACATCCAGAGAGATCAAGGGATGTCGATCGGAGGTAAGATACGGAGCCACGACACCCGATTCTCATTGTCGTGGTGACAGGCACTTTAGTCGCGGCGCCAGCAGTCATGCACCAGTTCACTCATGCATGAGCAATATGTTTTCCAGTCGAACTCAAGGGCCAAAGCTAGTTCGTCCACTGATTTTTTTTCCGCCGAACTTGAAGCGCACAAACCACCCTGGGTACATAGTCTTGCTGTAAACACAACGCCTTGCGCACTGAGATATCGGTTCTGGGTCAGCGGTTTCTGACGTCGGGTGGAAAGGCAACTCCCTTCCTTCTCGTGGTGTCAGCTTCTCTAATTACACCAAGAAACGTCCGAACACGATTATTGCTGACTTGCATACAGTTTAATGTTTCCAATGACATTGTAGGACAGCAAACGTTCATTAACGGTACTTGTTCACTTACCTTGACCATTGTTTAATAAGAACATCGAAGATTTTTTTAACTTCAGACATAGATATTTTTTAAACTGTAGGTATCAATCAGCAGACACAAGTAAACTAATTCACGGTGACAGGTGTTAAAAAAAAAAAAAAAGAAAGACGATCGAGGTGTTTGGGGATGGAATGTACAAGAATGCGAAGGTCTTTGCTGAGTTTGCTGGCTTGTAATGCGAAAAAAAAGAACCAGGTTGGGAAAATATGGAAAATGGATATCAGAACAACATGGATATCAGGAGAACAAAGCAGTGTGGATGTTGACAACTGGAAAAGAATAGAAAGAAGCATGCAGACAGGAAGGGACGGGAGGCAATCACTCTAGTCCTCAAAGATTCTGAAATGAGGCTTCTTTGGGGTGTCTACCCTGCGGGGTGAACTAAAGGTCAGGATGTGGGGGGAGGGGTTATAGTTCAAATCGCCCGTTACACACCACACCCACCCGGTTCAATCGACTGGTGTGCCGGGTAGAAGAATGTGCGAGACTGGCGTCACCTGCTGTTTTCAGGGTATGCAAATGAGAAGAGCGTGTACCCGCAAATAAACTTTGTCGATCTCCGTTTTTGTCGGCCCGTAACCCAGGTTTTGGTTCATTTCCATTTCTACGCGGGAAAAGGGAGGGGTAAAAATATTTTTAAAACCATTTGATTGCTGTTTGCAAACCGAGCAGTTCACTGCGTCATGTAGTTACGCCGAGGGTGTCCCTTTCCCTAGTTTTACCTCTTTGTGTTTGTTTACCCCAATATTTTCCTCCTCCTGGTTGTCTTCTAAAGAAATGTGGGCAACCATGGGATGTTTTCTAAAGGCTTCCATGGCAGGACCAAGCGATCCTGCTTATTATACGTCATTGTATCCTGGAAGTTACGAGACTACAGTGGTGTCTCAAACAGTACAGACTGAGAATGTTGAACAGAGCAGTATGAGCGTGTGTACACCTGCCTACGCACATACCTAGACACCTACATACATATCTATTATATACATGTCTTTCTGAGAACACCCACTCTGGCACGAAAGACAGGCACCTGCGTGACGTCATCAATGCTGCCCTGACGTCACACTACAGTGGAAGCGTCTAGCGTCTGCTACTGACATCATCATACCTCCTTCCTCACTAACCAACCTCCTCCTCCCTCAGCGAACGTTTCCAGACTACACACAGTAGCTGTTACGTCACAGCACGAGGTCATGCCCCCTTCCCCCACCGACCCCTCTTCTCCTCTGACCCTTCCACAGCTACGCGACCGAGCGACGATGAAGCAAGAGGATTGTCCGGTAAGCTTCCGCCACTCTTCATAGCTTATGCCGCTCAGGTGAGCGATCGTTCCTCCATACCTCACGCACTCCCCCGCCCCGCCCCGTCAGGCCCCTGCGAGCCACTGCCCTCGCCGTCAGAGAGCCAGTGTCAAGAGGGCAGGCGGGATGAGAAGAGGGTCAATACACATCTCTGCAACTGGGCAGCAAGAAGCGGAAGGAGTCAGGTCTTCCGACAGCCACCGCAACCCACGACCACCTTACCTTGCGGCGTCTTACCTGCATCAGTTATAATTTATTTCTTCTCGCCGGGACTCTCCCGCCACACACACATTACTCCTACCCCCTTCTTTTCACCCTGCGAGGTGCACTAAACTGCACATCGTTCGAGCAGCGCGACGTAAATAGGACGTAAATAGCACGGAGACGTTTCATGCCCTTTGCACTGAGCACACCGGCGGACGCTGCGGCGAAGGCTAGCCGGCGATCACAGCAGGTTTGACACGCCTTGCTTTCTCGTCCACCCTCGCTCTTCGAATTCCGGGTGGAGACATTTGGGGTGCGGCAGTATTCAGGACAAGTACCGAGGAAGAGAAGGAAGGAGAGAGAGAGATTGAGCGGGCGGATAAGAAAGTTTTTTTTTTTATCGCCTACGCCGGGATAAGAGGGGTTGCGACTCTGCTCATTCACAATTCTCCACGTTGCCATTCGAGTGTCTGTGTGAGCGACTGTGCAGACGTGTGCTCGCACCTTGATTGTGTGGATTCGCTGTTGGACTTGTCCCCTCGCTACCTCCAGCCACTGGATTAACCGCGTCCTCGTGGATGAAGACTGATAACCGTTTCTCCTTGTTTATGTGACGGGTGGAAGTTCTGCAAGGAGTACTTACTTACTGCCTGTAGACACAGACCACACGGCAGTTACCGGCTCGTGTTCTGTGCTGTGAACTCACTGTGTCCACTCCCTCCCTTACCCACCCGACACCGTGACGAGTGATCACCCGGACATGGATGGACACGGGTGGCAGCTGTGGTCACTGCTGGTGATGTTCTCCTCGCTGTTGACCGCTGGTCAAGGTAAGCAAGCTGTGTTTATCTCTTTTTACTGTATTCAGTAATGCGTACAAATGCGAAACATTTTGCGTGTATTGTCAGCAGGCTTTCATTGTTTATTTTAAGGTGTGTATGTGTGTGAGAGAGAGAGAGCATGTAACTGCATAACCTTTCTTTCATCAGTTTATACCTTTACCACCTGCACGGTCACTTTGTTATATCATTCTGATATCATGAAGCCAGGGTTTCAAATTTTCCGCCAAATCTCCCCTTTTCACGAACTTTACAAGGATGAATGAATCACGAACTACCTGCATGACTTTTTCCCGCTTTATTGTAAATTTCTCCACAAAAGAACCCCCAGTCTGTAACAGTCCCAACCTAGGCGAGGTCAACCTGTAAAGTGAGGCAAGTCGAAGGTCAGAGGGTGTTAGTGTCGAGGGTCGGTCCTCATGTCTCCTATCTCCACAGACTTGTTGTCGGGGAAGGAGAGGAGGGCCTCTGGCAATGTCGGTGCTGAATGTCCTGTGGTGTCGGGTAACATCAGGCGTGTGACCTCGGGGAACCGGACAACAGTCTTATCTTATCTCGCCAGATAACCACAGCCAAATTTATAGCAGTTCTGTGGCTACATGGCTAGGAAATGGAGTTGCCACGGACGTAATTACCACGTAGACGTCAGGGATCTGTAAATAAGCTCCAGGCCCCAGTCTTGCATTTATGAAACATCATTAGGATTATGCCTGGGTTAGTGGTGGAATATGAAATGCAAGCTTTGTGCCTAAGATGTCAGCTTTTGTGACAAAGGGTAACTTAGAAGTGTGTTTATCAACGTGGATGAAGTATATCAATGGTGTGTGCATGACGGCAGGTGTCACGTGACAGGCACACAGATCATACACTCTTTACTCCATGACTAGCACGCAGAGCCCGTGTCCAGGTGTTAACGGCTTGTGTCACAGTAGCTGGAGACCTCGAGTCTTGTGCGAACTCCCGCCCTTATTTTTTTGTCAAGAAGTCGAGCACGAAGAGATAACCTCTGGCAGAGACCCGCCGGTAGTCTTTTGAGTGACTTGTTACTCTCGGTCTCACATCGCCCCGTTCTCCCACCCCGCCTCATCTACACCCACCCCATTGTCTTGCAGTTTGTTCCCCCACACACACACACACAGAACAACAGTCACTGTCTCGTAGTGACGGAAGACTGAGCTGGGATATCTCAATATGTTGTCACACCTGTCACTTTTTGCCCTCGAGACAGTCACCCTACAAACCGCGTGATCAAAGATTTGTAACCTGTAGACAGTAGGTATTTGAAAAGGTGACCTCAAAGGTCATCAACTACCGCTGAACGTGGGCTCTTCTAGTGTGCCCACTCATGCGACGAGTCAGCTCACCACCAGTGGTCACGGGTTAATGACCAATCTCTCGGTCCGTTAGCACGTGACGCCAACAAACTCTTGGAGCGAGAGGTGAAAGGTCAGACATGTACTAGGCATGTCCAGCTTATATGATGCGTAGCACAACTGGCTTCTTACTTACCCAAGTGTCGAGGTCTTTAGCAATGACTCAGTGCTACTTACTCACCTGACTCCGTTTGATTAATATTTCAAGTTAAGTCTTATCCGCCCCTGTCGTACTTTTGCTGTTTTTGAAACAACTGTTGTCACTGCTGTAGTTTCTACCTCAGTCGTATGAACATTGCGATTGTTTTTAATTACTTGAATCAGGTGCATGCCTTAGCCACCTTTCATTTGTTCCTCCATTGGGGGATAAAGCGAGGGTCGAGGGAAGTGGATTCTGGGAGCGCTACTGTCTGCCAGGTGACTGATGGTGTGGGGGAGGGAGGGGAAACGGAGAGATGACAGGTGAGAGACACGGCAGACAAAGGTGAGACGCAGGATTGAGTCACGCTTGTGTAGCCCCTAAACTCTTTCCATTTACAGTTCTTTGACGGCTCGCATAAACTTTATTCCTTCTTCCTCAGTCGTCCTGAATGTAAAGTCCTCACACCGTGACATGTATATGTCAACCCCAATCCCTCATCCTCCCAGGTGTGCACGTGCCACTCTGTGCGAGTGTCTATATGCACGTTATTTCAAATGAAATCTTAGGATGATTTCCTCGTCTGATTACCAGAAATAATAATAATAAAATAATTTTAAAAGTCCACGAGTATTCGTTGCTAACTAGTCGGAAGGGGAAACTCGCTACACCTTTGAAGCTTGTCGGTCCCTGCCATGCCGAGCTTCCAAAAGCACAACAATACTGAAATATAAGTTCAATCTGCTTTATTTTATGGCCTGAAAACTGAACAAATCGTCACATGTTCACCAGTTCCATGTTCACTGACTACTGTGTGATCACCATGACGACCATCAGGCGCACCATTCTGCCAGAGCCTAGTGTCTAGACCACGTGACAGACAGCCCATTGTTCACCGATACCTGGCGGACAACAAGTTCTTCTCAGGGACAATGTCTCAGGCATTGTTACTACAATGATCTCGGGTGGGGCCACCCTCAGGTGTCGCGACCTTTTCGCATGATTAGAGCTCACAGCGAGTGCTTTGCTTGCCAAGACCGAAATCTTTGAATCAAAAGGTTTGCATCCGGGTGTTCTGCCTACCGTTATTTGGTTGTTAACTATTTATGTACCTACGAGTCAAGCTAACTTTAGTGTAATAAAATAATGAAACATTTGTTTCAAGAATGTGAAGTACGTATGATGAAGTATTTCCGTATGACCACCTCACTCCTCTTCTTTCCCTTTATCTCTCCTTCTGTCCCCCACCCGTTCAAGAATGCGTGTTGATGTATGCTACTCTAATCCCATGAAATAGTTTGTTATCCCGCAGACAACTCTGACTCAGTGTTTGGGTGATATCGTCAACCGATGGGTTGAGCCCTCAGCTACTCAGGCTTTTAGAAAGCAAACATTCAGAAAAACTTGTCAACATCCTTCTACATACGATAAGCCGACTGCGTCAAGTAACTGTTTAACAAATACTTTTCAAATTTGTTGAAGAGAAAACATATCGAGCCACTGAGTACGTGTAACTTTTTGACATTTTGTTATTATCCGCAGTGTGAAGGAGTGAGCAGCGATAGTGGTAGATGAAGATGATGTAGAAGTAGATGAATATTGTTGTTGAGTATTGTTGCTGGCAACTCTCTGTCGTTGTGTGAAGGGCACCGAGGTTAATTAAGCTCTTGTCACCAATGTAGCGAGAATCCGGAATCGTGAGTTCATATCCCGTTTAGTCAGACTGCTCTTGTCCTGTCGTGAGTCACATGTTTACAGAGCCAGCTGCCATAGCATTATTCTGGGGGTCAGTACAGAATATTATCCCCACCCCCACAAACATAAATTATATATGCATACTGTTTTCTGAAGGGTCTAGTAGGTGATGTTGACGAGAAATCAGCTTCTAGGGTTCAATTAACTTGACCTGACATGAAACTTAGTTCTTAGTCACGTGTTGTTCTCGTAGACAGCTGAAGCGTAGTCAGCCAGAACACAAACAGAAGTGCCTCGGAGGTGACGTAGTGGAAAGGTCAGCGTCACGTGCACGTACTGTCCTTGCTGGGTAGCGTGGGGTTAACGTTGCCATGCGCTCCACCCCGAATGACCGAACCGCTCCTCTAGCAGGCGAGGTGCTCGTTGGGGCAGGGCACACATAGGTGTGTGTGTGACTGTGGGGTGGGTCCTGCCAAGCACACAATAGAGTGGAGGACGATAACACAGTTCATCCCATCAAAATGCCGACCTTGGTGCTCCTCGGCATACCTCGGCAGTGACGCACACACGTGATAAACGACATGACGTAGCAAGACGTAACGGGGTAGTGGAGGACAAACACAATGCCGGCGTTCAAACTCGCACATTACGAAATAAAAAAATTAATGAGAGTGTGTGAGTGGAGTCATGCACCCCGACACGTACCCGGCAGTAGAAGCACAGCAGTGTTCAGTGTTCACAGTAACATCGTCGATGATAATCACATTATTGAACCTGATACCCTGACGGTCTCCATACATGGTCTTACACCTGGTGCTTCATGGAGTACGCCTACCCTCACTGGTAATTAGCATATTCTAGAGAAGGTAGAGGGGAAGGACGAGAAGGGGAAATATTATGGGGTTGGAGCTGTCACCGGTCCTAGAGACTGCAGACGATGTGTGTGAAAACTAGTTTTGTCGAGCGCTGGGGCCGGTGGGCGGGTAAATGAAAGGTTACTGTTTGTGGATAACAAGAGGGTGAAGGTAATGGTAAAAATATTTGAAGAGGGCGCAGATGTGTAAGAAAAAGGTCAAAATCTGATACAAGAGAGAGAAGTACACATGGGGAGGAGAGGGAAGGTTTGGATGGGTGGGTGGGTGGATACATGGATGAATGGGTGGAAGAAAGGGACGAGACCTCCGGGACTTTGAAAACAGAAATAGTTCTTAAGAGCTGTGGTCGTGCACTGGCTGAACATACAAACACACAGAATGTCCTTCATTTTGGAAAACCGTTCTTTTTATGTGAGCTGAAAGACTTGCGAACGACACATTCCTCAGGCAGAAAAGCAAACATTTCTTTTCATGTTGTGGGAGGTGGTTGGTCAGATTGTAACCGTCGGGTAGATGAGTTATGCTGACGGTTCAAAACCTTGCACAGGATTCCCAGAATCATTGCAAAAAGGGAAGAAAAGAATTTTAAGTTTCATTGTAAAGTGATGGAACGGGAGTTGTTTTATTTGTTTTGTTTGTTTGTCTGTTTGTTTATTTGTTTGTTTGTTTGTTGTTGTTGTTTTTTTGTTTTGTTTTTTTTTGTTTTGTTTGTTTTTTTTTTATCGAGTCATACTACGATACCCTCTTGTTTGTGCGCGCGCACAGTGAAAGTGAAAGAGAAAGAAAAAAAAACGCAAGAAGATGACATTTGTGTCGATACTTGCTCAAAATTTTAATGTTTTAACTGCATTTTAATGCATTTTCTCCTGCGTCCGTTTCTGTGGTAGGTAGGTGAGGTAGGAGTCTTCTCCTAAACATTCATCATTAAGCAGATAAGGAAATAAAATCTCGTGACATTAAACGCAGATTTATGGAAGAAAATGGTGACGTCTGGTGAACCCTGACCTCAGCGGTGACAAGATGTTTTGGTGACAGCGATGCCTGCTGCTTATAAAACCTACTGGGTCTTCACACCTGCCGACCTTCACCCCATGACCTTTCTCACGTCACTATAGCACTTGTCTAATTTTATATATATTTTTTATTTTAAAAAAAAAAAACGAGCGCTGCCGTTGTGGGAGATGCTTCGTCACCTGACAATCGTAAATGTCGGAGTGGTAAAAAAAAAAGAATAATAATAAAATAAGGTCTCGTGTTCCTTCAGATGCGATGCAAATTTGCCATCAGGTATTACGTGAAATGTTTTACACAGGCTGAAGAGTTTTGCCTTCATCTGCATGACATTACTTTTAATATATCTTTTTTAATATTTTAAGACTTTTTTATTGTCGGAGTCGGTAGGTTTTTACATGTGTCTCTTTGTTGTGAAGACATTATGAAGAGTGCTTTTGACAAATTCTTGTTGATTTATTCATGTGTTTTTGTCATTTATAAATGGCATTGTGACTGTGAACACAGTTTATATCAAACTGTCCTAAATGTGTTGACTGGTGGCTGCTACCACACATGCTAGGATAAAGTTCGTATAAACACCTGTTTGAAAGGGATCTGTCAGTGTCGGACCTAATGACATGCTGTTTACCGGGTATTTGTACTCGACATCACTGTACACAGGTGTATGAGAAGGGAGAATATCGGTGTGGACAAGTTCGGGTGTAGGTCTATTGGTAAGTTTCAAGTACAATTTGGATGAAATAATCACAACACGGCAAGTTCATGACTGCATGGTTCATTTTACTCAGTCGTGTAAATGATAATGTATTTTCCGGGAAAGGTTGCCATCTGAAACATGTCAACATGTCCTTAGACATTATTGGATTATATGTTGTCAACATAACTTTCGTTCACGGATGCGAATTGGAAATATAAATTCTTCCTGCAGTCTAACTTCGCCCGCTTTGTGACACTCCATCAGTGACGCCCTCATCGTTTGGTTTGGTTTTTTTTTTTTTCTCTCCCTCGGTCGACGAGGTTTTTCAATTTTATCGCCATGACCCCAACCACCTCATGAACTACGTTCATCTCGCCCAAAGTTGAGGTCGTCACGCCTCACTTGCTCCACACATGCTTCAGGGACACTGATTTTTCCCACCCGCCTTGCATTTCCCTGGCAACATGGGGTCGTGTACAGAGCCGGATACCTGAAACTGAATGGTGGACACAAAGCAGTGATAACATTGTAATATCAGGACTGATAGCATTCTAGCAACTTCCATGGGCTGAGCTGTTAGGCAACCAGCTCACGTGTAGCCACCGACGTTTCTGACGTCACAAGACCAAGCGACCCAACCCACCTCGTTAATCTCGCTGGTGTCACGTGCAACGTGATGCCGACAGTTGTCGTCTTTGTCGTAAACGTCTTTTGACGTTTGTAAGCGAGACTTTAGCGAGGACTGCGATTAAAGTGCAGTACGTGGAAACTTCGCACCATTAAGAAAGCTGATATGTTTTGTTTTGCTGGATGGTTTTAATGTTGTGGCTTCGCGAGAAGTAGATACCTGATCTGGAGGACGTCTGGTCCACATGATGATCAACAAGGCTCGTGTATCCTCTTCCGTCGTTCCTCTGAACACTTCTCGTGTGTGCAAGATGGCTTAGTGCAGTTCTTCTCCTTCGCTCGTCCTGAGCTGGAAATCTGGCCCACAGCCAGAACCCACCATCGTGTCACTCACGTGATCTACGTGATTGCTTTTCCTATTCAACTACGTCCTTACGCCATCGACTGTATCATTCTTTCTGTTGTTTGTTTGTTGTTGTTGTTTTTTATCCCTTCATTGTCCTGCAAATGTCTAACGTATTCTTCTTGCTTCTCCTCTCTTGCCTTACTCTCACATTTTGTTCACATGTTTCTGTCCTGTAAATTGTCTCCCTTTCCTGATTATCATAGTGCGTGTTAACATAACAAGTAAAGCGGATAAGTGACGTGTGGGGATAAATTAATTCGACCTATTAGTTACCATTAGTTACATCCCCTTTGTTTGTTTGCCCCCCCACACACACACATTCCCCCAAATCAGGGGAACGTTGGCAGTTGTTTCAGTACCAGGCGCCCATCACGCGTCTCGACACGTGACCGCTGGTTGCCGTGCTGCGGAGGACACAGGGCAGACGTACAGAGGGGCTAGTGGGGGGACTGGGCATGCATGTTATCGCACAGAGCCTGCTGCCCGTGTGAGCTTTAGTGTCCCACCCCAATCTCTCCCCCCTACACACTCCCCCCACACACACTCACTCTCCCCCCATCCTAGTCCTCCACAGCAGCCATGGAGTAAGAGCCTGAGCCGATTGCGGGCGAAAGCGCTGGGAGGGCCCGTCTCAAAACTGGGGCTCGCCATGGCGGGGGAGAAACTCAGGTAACTCATATGTCAGCAGATTGAAATTAAATCAGCAAGACAGTTGAACCAGAACCAATGTCGGGTTCTTACAAATTTAACTACTAATGAACAAACTCTTTCCCCCTCTCCCCTCTGAAAAATTAATGACGACGACCTATGATGAAGAGGAGGAGGAGGATTGTTTGCCCTGGTCTGTAGGGAAGTAAGGTCATGGCTGTCGAGGTAAGCATTAGAATCTCACGAAGTTGAAAGGCGAGGGCACACAAAGCCCAGTCACCCTACTTCGTCCCTCCCGACAAAGTGTCCAATGTGTGTCTACATGGAATGTAATGAACCAAAAATGTATCTCACCAGCGGGAGGTATGTTGATCTCATGTCATAGTTTCTACTTCCATACCCTCATACCGAAAGTCGCAGTACAAGTTTTAGGGAAAAGCACTCCCCCGACATGGAATAGTTTCAACAGCTTTTCTGCTGCACGAAAGCAGTTAGTATAAAAGCAGAAGTGAGTGTAAATAAGGTGGCGAGAGAAATACAGATGTAAACAAAATAGGAGAATGTTAGATGAACAACTTAGTAATACTCTGCTTTTCTTAAAATAAAAAATAAACATTAATATCTGCCTTCACCCCCCAAAGAGTTATGGCATACTAGACTGTCAATAGTGCTGACAATGGTGGCAAGCCAGCCTGACATCCCATCTGGAAACCCCAAGAGTAAGTGACAACAACAGCAAAAGGGGACACCAGCAACAATAAACAACAAGAGGACCCCAGCAACAGTAAACAACAACAAGAGGACCCCAGCAACAATAAACAACAACAAGAGGACCCCAGCAACAATAAACAACAACAAGAGGACCCCAGCAACAGTAAACAACAAGAGGACCCCAGCAACAATAAACAACAACAAGAGGACCCCAGCAACAGTAAACAACAACAAGAGGACCCCAGCAACAGTAAACAACAACAAGAGGACCCCAGCAACAATAAATAACAACAAGAGGACCACAGCAACAATAAACAACATCCTCGGCGTGACGGAGCCTCACAGTTTACATAGCAGCTGAAACATCAACAGAGTGGGGTGTGGGGGGTAGGAATGTCCTCATTACAAGAACTCCCACCACCTTGCAAATGAAATTCCCACCATCAACAAACTAATAAATTGTACAAGCGCCAGGTCTGTCTCGTGAACTAAATTTAGAAATCATGAATTTTTCTGCGTAGGTAGTAAGTAATGACCAGAGAGGACTGGAGGTCATGTCAGAGCTTATATACACATCTATATTGTTGTGATGATTCAGTCATTTGTCAAAGCTAGATGTCCCTTCTTACATCTGAATTCTCCAATTTCCTTCAGCACTTTACTACTCAAATTCATGGAAAAAAAATGTTTCCCTGCTCAGTCATCCCAATCATACATTGGCTGAACAATACCATAGAAGTTGCAACACTTGTTAAAGTATCTTTACCTAGAAACATCAGCGGCCATTAGACGAGGATCTGATGCACTTACAAGCGGGACCAGGCATGGAAACAACAGACTAGCAACACCTACACTACCTACCCGGTCTCACCATTGCCCAATAAAAAGCTTGAAGGTGCCTTTGTCTTTTAATCAGCGGCCCAGAACAATGAGACAGGTAATTGGCACCTCGGGCAACATCCTCCCCTTCCCGGCCTCCCCCAGTTCTTGAACAGGAAGTTCCTTAAATTCTTTTTTGCAGCAAAAGGCAAACATCATTCGTTGAAATTATTACATTTTACAATTGTACTTATCTGCCTTTCCGTTTCACTTTTTTAAAATAAAAAAACATGAATTCAAATGATTGAAACTTTTGCCCAACGTTGACAGACTTGCTTTTTTCTGATGACCCAGTCTTCCAATGAACTGACGACTTAGTAGTGCCTTGCTATGGAAAACTGGATGAAATATTGTGTTAATTAAATAATAAGCTGTCATAAAGAAAGACAGCTGATTCCTGGGAATGAATCTTACTTGACACTTGGGTGAGCCCTTTTCTGTGTCTCCTAATAGGACCTCCCGGGAGCATAATTATTTTTCGCACCTAGAACGGGGAAAACAAATGTCCCCAATATTAAAATGCGCGGAAAATAAGTAAGTCATCATAATTTGTCTAACACGACCGTGGTGGGAGGTAGAATATCTTTCGAGGGCAAGAAACCTTCAGCTTAGTAAAGAACTATAATATATTTGTTCGTCTTCAAGACTTCAGCCAATGGGAGAGCTGGGATCTTATGACCAATTTTTTCGAACATTAGCAAATGTCCACCAAGCGATAGCGATGGCGACTTCAAGAAGAAATTAGAAATTAAAACATTAGAATCCTGAAAAGCTGGAAGGAGGCGTTTCGTAGCCTTATAGTCAGTGCCTGCGCCGTTCGAGAAGGAAGTCAGTCATTTCGAGACGCGTTCAAGCGAGCAATAATAATAATAATATATTTTGAAAAACCTGCCAAACACCCATCTGCTGGGAGAACCTGATTTTTTTTTCTGAACACAAAAGTTGGTGGAAGGGACGGCTAGGTCTCCGCCCCTAAAACTAGTGATCCGTTGTAGCCGGAATGGTGTAGGACATTTCAATTCCCCTTCAACTTCTCCTGAAAGGTATGTCTCAAGTCAAACTCTAACTTCCCATGTATGAACATTACATACTGCTGATCACGTCTTTAGATGTGTGTAAGTTGTGAGTTAACCCACACGTTACCCTGTTCGTCACACCCTACTTGCGTGGGTCGTTTGAACTTTTTTCTTGTCCTTTTGACGGTTTTAATCTCATGAGTGCATCGAAATACCCCGGGGACCCATCGACAGCGACGCCACACCCGACTTGCGGGGCTCTGTGCGAGCTTTCTTCCTGTGGACATTGTTTATCTCAGAAATTTATCAAAATAATCACCGCACACCCATGCACCCTTATCTCATCGTGCCTGTGTGGAGCTTATCTGTCATTAATTGTTCCTGTCTGTCGTAGATGTTTGGACTTGTTTCATGTGTATAATATGTATATAGGTTTTACAGAGCTTGACTTTAGTAAATAAACTGAGCTGTTGGTGTTAGTCTCATCATCATCGTCGTTGTCGTAGCTGACGAGAGCTCCAGTTCTTCTACTCCTTGTCTACAACAAACATCAGAGGCCAAGTTTTTGTCTGTCGCCAGAGCCAGGTGTAGTGATAGACTTGTTTATCCTAGTAAATGTTCAGAGTCCGTTGTGATAAGAAGTAGACAAGAGAAAAAAAGTGTTGTTTGTTGGAAGCATGGAGTGACAAGCACATGGCGACACGATGAAGTGAATTGTCATCCGGTGAATCACTTTGCATTTGCGCCTCACCTTCCTCGCCGCCTGACACCACAACCTGCAGGGCAGTGTCCTGTCCATACAAACATTTTACAATGGAAATCTTTGGTTAGTGATAATAGATAATATGGAAAAATGCGTTGTCACGTGAGTTGTGGGCCTGTCGGAGTTGAACATGTGGATTTACAGGTGTGTGTGAAATTATTATTATCATCGTCATCATCATCATCAGGTGGCAGTGCATTAAATACAGGTCAAAGCCTTATTTTTCAAGATCACAGCATGTACAGGCATGGATTTGCCTCAGAAGAATTATATTTTGATCGGCACAAATCATTATTTAGATGTGTGTGAATGTCTTGTTAATGGAGATGTATGTGTTCTGTGTATTGTCCCGAAGTATTCACCACCTGCGTACAGAACAAAAAAGTTTTTTAAACTCCATTCAGCAACATCTGCCAAACTTATGGGGCGATCCTTGACCATCAGACCGCAGCAAGACTTGTGTAGCAAACACCAGTATCAAGTATGTAGTGACTTGAGACCAGGCGCCATCAAGACCTCTCCTTACTCCTGAAGCTCGGGTGTCCTAGTCACAATGAAGTGTGGATTAGTGTCAAGCTCGGGTAGACACAGAAGTCCCAAGACTTTCATTCTCCTTTTCGAACTCGTGTTGTCTTCGTAGAAAATGTGGATAGTCGAGAGAAGTGTATGTTCAGCATTCCTCCCGGGACTAAAAATGAATGAGACAATTCCTACAAGTCCACATGCTGTGACCTTTGAAGATACATCGATTCCTAAACACAGTTCTGACAGGACTAGAAACTAGACACTACAGACTGGCATGAAATGTTTGGATGTTGCCGGTGTTCAATGGGAGAAGAAGCCCCAAGCAGAATATTTACCGAAGCGCTGTCCATGGTGCCAATGACCGGACGAGAAGGGAGGGAAGGTCTTGGTGACAGCCCCGAGGGTAGATTAGCTGCTGAGCCTTCGTGCACTCGCATGACCGCCAGAATACCTGGCTTGCTGAGCGAGGACAGCAGGTGCGTGACAAGTAGATATGTATGTCTAGATATGTCTGCGACACTCCACTTAGCAATTCCGCTTCACTTCCCTGTCACCTTGTCTCCTGCTAAAAACGTCCTCTTCCCTCCGTCACTTCCTTACTCCCCACACTTTCCCCACCTCGACTTTCCCTGCTACGAGTCCTCAACCGCAAAGGCATTCAGAGTTAATGCGTTGCTTGTACAAAAATAACTTTTATATTTACTATTTGACCTATGACCTCTATTAACTGAATATCAGTTGACGAGGAACTGCTGCTCTTTCTTCCATATATGTTCCGTCCCAGACATAATCCACCCGAGTGAATACACACACATACCCACGGTCTGTTTCCCACAGTCATCGCGGTTATTCATAAATACCTCAGGTTTGCTCATGCGCACTTCCGTGTACTCACTGACTGAGAGATGGAAAGTAGGAGAATGTTCATTATCCATTCTCTGGCTTCAGTGTCGGATGCGACTTGTCCCTTTTACTTTGAACAATAACCACTTTCAAGCCTGCTATTCATGGTCTTGATAGATGTGGGGGTTTTATTTATTATTATTCTAATGACAGGGTAGAGCTCATTGGAGATGATTCTTTCCTTAGGATATGCTTGGAGATTTGAAATTGGCAAAGGTGTTCGGGAATTTCGGGAAGCGGGTCATCTTTGCTCAGTTTGAGAATTTTCTCAGAAACTAAACTTGTCACCAGACCATCCCACGTGTTATGAGATCTTTAATGGCATGGGGAAAGCAGAGATGTCACGTCTCCGCCCACGAGACTTGAGTCATTAACAGCATCAGGAGGCAGTACACCCAGGCCTCGGGGGGAAGCAACTGTCCTCGTGGTGCACTTCTTGTCATCATGTGATGTGTCATCAAATCAACGTTAGCACCTTGATACGCGTGTTCATCACTTGGGTGGTGGTGGTGGTGGTGGTGGTGTGTGGTGGTGGTGGGGTGGTGTGACAGGCGACGGGTTTGATAAATCAACAGCATGTGACAACAATTAAAAATTATGTCTTTGAATTACCAGGGCTGAGATGATTGCATAAACAAGGAGAGAACGAGCCGGATATGAGCTAGTAGACATGCTGGGATAAATCTTTTAAAACATTTCTCTATCCTCCTCCCTCTCTCTTGCTCGCTCTCTTTTGTATACGTTCCGTTTTCAGTATTTAACCGAATGGTTGCCTTTCTTTCTGATGTCGAATCGTTTTCTTAGCTGTAATATGTTTTAGTGAGATGTTGTGCTTGTTTGCTGACCTGAAATGCAGCATTCATACATGGCTTGATGTGGCAAGATGTTTACCTTGCTGAACTGTCATACAGGCAGTTGCAGTGTTTGAGTAACTGGCACACAACAGCCACGCCAGTGCACTTGTAAAATGAAAAAGAAAACCCATCCTGGTTGGGAAAAGTCATGTATCCACCCTGGAATATTTACCAGCGATCTCCATATACGCCTAAAAAATGTTTCGTCAGTGAAGAACAAAACGAAAGTGGAAAGGATACATAACTAATAGGACTGGTGTATACAGTACATCAGTAGCTGCACTACACTCAGTAGTTGACCCACCATGTCAGCAGATGCTCATGTTGTGTCAGCAGTTGTCCATGTTGTCAGTACAAGTTGTAGTTGTCGTCGCCACCACAATCAGTTTGGGGTCACGGTGACCGTGGGGTGCTCAAGCCTCACGCTACGCCCCAACGAACCCCAATAAACACCAGGACCTGCTGAACTCTGAAATCCTCTCGCCCTTAGGGACCGCAACAATCGTGTTTCCACACCCCAACTCCGTTCCCGCCAAGTCTTCTTCTCAAGATGCAGGAGATCGACGCCCTTAGGCAAACTTCAAGCAGAGGTCCAAGCCTCACATCCACCCGAAGCCCACAGATCCTGTTACCATGGGGTGTATAGATGGACTGCTGTCTGTCTGCCAAGACCAACGCTTTGCCTCTTGTGAAGTTTTCCTCTGTTAGTCTCGGCGAGCCTAAACAATGAAAGTCACTAAACCGGAGGCTTTGTAGTAGCATGCCTCGTTTTAGTAGTTAACTGGAAAAAATCGTCTGCCAGCAGTCCAGTAAACAAGTTCGTGATGATAACAGTTGGCAATGGACCGTCTTCGCAGTCTATTGACACACTGACTTAAAGCAGGTCAGCCGTGTCAATCGTGGGTAGAGGACTGAGAAATGTATTAATCTGTTTTGCGATTTCGACGTCTCGCCCACCCTATCCGTCATTTCTACCACAAGGGAACTAGCTTCACTCATTCCTTCGATCTACATCTCCTCCCCTTCCATCACCCCTGTGTTGTGACACAAATGTGCCTGATGATGTGGGGACTACAACACAACTAAATACTTGCTCCGTCTATTCGTTATCGTATTATCTGCTGGTCTCTGCCTGTCTTCGAGTGTCATTGTGTGTACGGTTGGTTGTCTGATTGGTTTGTTTGATTTAAAAGTATTTTCACCTCGTGATTTTCCAGTTTGGGAGGAAAAGTGATGTAATTAGGGGGAGACGGGGTTATGACAACCGCAGAAACCATTGATGTCCAAGCCCTAGAAATAAACATCATTGCAGTTACACATATCCTGCTGTTTGCCGAACCAGTCCTAACGAAAGTCAACAGGATTAGGGTGAGAGAGAGATTGAGAGAGAGATTGGGAGAGGAAGATTAATGGGTTTACTAGCAGCAGTGCTGTAAAGGTATTTGGTGGCACGGCATGCTGCTGCTGCTGTTGCTGTTGTTGCTGTTGTCTGACAATGAAGCTATAGTGCTGTCGATGTATTTTACACTACTCTAAGTCTTTTTTTTTTACTGTCCAGTAATCTATTTCACCTATCATAGAGCTCAGAAAGATATCACATATAATTCCTGGGGATTAGAAAAGTGCAAAGGAGGGTGCTTGCGCTGGCATTTCCGTGCACGGGAGAGTGTGGTAGTGTGTGTGTTTCACCTTTTCATGCAATAGAGAAATTAAATCTTCGCTCACTTAGGAACATCAAACGATCAAGAAATATAAGCCCCAGTATGGTGGCTACCGTATCGTTCAAAAGAATGCCAAGATAAAGCCAAGCTTACAAGACGAGGACGCCACTGTCAGTGTAAACAGGGACCAGCGGGTGCAGCGCCTAACGTACGGCACAGCAGACGACAGGTGGAAACATAAAGTGGGATTTACGAGGACATACAGTACAACAATTAGTGGGGCATTCATTGGGAGGGGGGCTGTGTGTAACAATGTATTCTTGTTCATACAGTGACTGTGCTGTTGATGGTGAGACTGCCGCCATTGTTGCCCGACTGTAAACTCAGCCACACCCTCACTTCCAGTCCATTCCATCTCTTTGTCTCTCAGTCTCTCCATGTCCCTCTCTGTCTCTCCATGCCCCTCTCTGTCTCTCTCTCTCTATCGCTGGTGTGCCTGTCTGTGTGTTTGTCAGTCTCTCACTCTCTCGCTCAGTTTTCCTGCTTAATCGCAGTGCGCATGCCTGACGGACACGAGCTTAGCTCGCTGCGTTATGTTTGACACTGAGAAGGCATTGAACATTGATTGATGATCACCTCCACCAGGGGGCGTCTCACAATACCAGATCGTGGACTGCGCATTTTGGTCCCAGACAGCCATTGCGTGTGTTTTCTATTTACTGAAATGTGATATCGCTGTCCTCTGCAATCTATGTGTATTGGGAGTAGCGGGAGGATCACGTGTCATCCTTATTCCATTACTTCGGAACTCCCTGGATTCTAGAACTCTCTGGTCCCGTTACTTTCATCCAGACCATAAGAATCTTTTAAGGTATCTGCGTTTGAGGAAGGCAAAAATAGAATCTTTCTCTTTCATATTCGTCATTTCCTTCTCCGTGCCCATACTGCGAACACCTTAATCATGTAAATTAATTACAGTCCTAATCATGTGTTTCTTTTTTCCTTGGTACTTGTATTTTTTATAACCTTTAAATCTTTTTATGTTAAAACAAGCGACACACTTAAATACTTCTGAAACACTTTTAGTCCAAGGAAAAAGAGTGCGGCAAAAGCAACAATGTAATTCAGAAGACTTGCCTGTAGTCTGCTCAAGGCAAAAACAATGTTGGTGTACCTGAGGCAATTGGGCTACCATTCGGTAGAAGACCAACAGATGGGATTTAGTGGGGTACACTAATACTAACACTGTTGGTTCGTGACTCGCGGTCCACAGCTACACATTGTCTCTCATTGTCCATCACGCATGGCATTTGTCATGTCAGACATCGCGTGCAGCACTTCGCTTCTTGTCATGTCTGCTGCCTTCCTGTCTGCACACTGCTGGGACATCACACAAACACGTAGTTTGACCGTAGTGTACGTCCTTCTCATCACTGGTACAAAACACCTCATACACACAGTCCAGTATCCTGTCCTGTCTTCATTGTTTCCGGCATTGCGCAATGTCCAGCCTGCTTACATCGGACGACTACAACGATGAAAGCCCAAGATTCTGCCCTTACCTAACTCCCCTTCCCTGTTCTCACATTTGTCATTTGTGAGATTTATTATTGTTTCTTTACATCTTCAAAGCATGTCGCTTCTCTCCTCTTGACTGGCGACACTCATGTTGCCCCATCTTGAGATCCTCCCGCCACAAGAGCTGCCACCTGGGCTGTCATGAAGTTTGTAATGAAATCAGAACAAAGGCATATCTGTATTCATTTTTTGGCGGGGTTTGTCAGCTTTTTTGTGGTTTTATTTGTCTTCCCTTCCTATGTTGTGAAGTAGGACGATCATAAAAGGCGCTCGCTTCAAATAAAACGACACTGTGTCGAGGGTCCTGCGCTGGTTATGGTGTGTTCCTCCATTGTTGGTCTTCGTGTCCCCGTCCTTTGTATTGAGAGAAACAGAGACGACCGCGACAGACTAATCTCCCTGTGCTTCTCTCACTCGCTCTCTCTCATACACACGCAGAAGAGAAAAACATGAGATAGGGGCTTGTGTTAAGACCTTGACACAATGTTGTCGACTAAATATTTAGTCAGTTCTGTCTACCGGCGGTTGAGTGAACAAAATGGCGCAGCATACAAGGCGGCACGATTTCTTTGACTTCAAAATATCTTGTTTTTTCCCAGCATGCGACCGTGTTGAGACATGCAACAACTTTTTTTTCAAGACCTCGTTGTAAGACTTCCTGGAAAAAGAAAAAAAATGAGCTTTTACTTTAAGCTAACAAAAGTTTGCTGATAATAGTTGTTCTTGGATAGATGATGTTGTCGATAACTGTTATCAAAATAAGCTCTGAAGAGAGGAAACTAAGGACAGCTAGACAATAGAGTCTTCTGATGTTCTTCATGGCTACAGGTAAAGGCGACAGGTAGCACCCTGGTTCTGTTTGAGGTTGCCCCTCGCGACTCGTTTGATGTAACCTTTCACCTGTCCAGCCAGGTCCTGTTAACCACTCTCTTGCACGCCCGAACTCGGCGTCGGCCATTTCTGTATCTTTCTGTATCCTCACACGAAGGTTGCTTGCCACGAGGGAGGGGTTCAGAGGCTGAAAAAGTTCAACAGGGACAGTGGATGGAAGGACGAGAGTCAGGCGAGGTACATATTAGTGGCCGTCAGCTGACCACACTTTTGACAACAAACACAACTGGCAGCCAATATTGTTCTCAGACCTCACTGACATCGCTGCTGTCCTTGGCATGTTTGCTGGGGTTGTCGTCAGCTATCAAAGTTGACGACTCAGCTGGAAAAAAAAATGTCCGCTGCACTGGAGTTGGCGGTTGGCGCGAAGTTGGGACCGTTACTGAGAAACTTTATTCTGTAGCAAACGTTCGCTACTCAGCTGTCACTGAACGGCTGTACGAGCGGTTGGCGTGGGCTAGAACTGATTTATCTGTTAATGTTTCTAGTGGATGTAAGGTTTTGGTTTTGCCTTACTAAACGCTGCCTTTAGATGTTTGATTGTTTTTAAAAAGATGTTGATCAGATAATTGTCGATGTTTTACCTGTCTGTAGATAAAAGTGACGACATAGACTCGCGTGGACTAAGGAGGATGGGTGACGTAACGCGCTAAATATATCATTTCATGTTCAGTCATCAACAAGTTTCTGAGTTTCTATTTTAAAAGAACTTCCGACAGCTGGTATGGTGATAGCACTCATTAGAATTGTCTTTGTGCTTTGGGAAGAAAAGTGTGTGTGTGTTGCACCTTAGCAGTCTGATGTTCTTTACCTCAGGTAAATTACCGGTGGCTCTGCATAACAGGTGTTTTAACATACCTTAGTGTGCCTCTGGTCCCCACAAGAAGACCTCCCCCCCCCTCACTCCTGTCGGCCATCTTTTTTTTTTTAATCGCGGTGGCTTGTGACAGTGGAGGCAAGTCCTTGTTGCGATTACCTGTCCTTAGCGCGGCAGATTATACACCTGTCGACGTTAGTAGACAGAGCAGAACTCATTCACAAAGATGATGTCCTCTCTCACCCAGAAGCTTTTTCAACATGTCTTTGATTTCAGTATCATTATGTTTACTGAGCTGTGTAATACATTCCACAGACTGAAATTTCTCGGTGGGGTTCTGTGTTTGTTTTGTTTATTGTTTGTGTGAATAATTTGTTTTATGAGATTTTGCTTTGAGGTTTACAATAGAAAAACAAATGTTAAGAAGACATTAAAAAAAACCCAGAAATATTAGGGGATACACACACAATCTTTGAGAAAAAAAAGGTGGAGCGCATGTTGGCGACAAAGTAGGTGAAGCGGAAAAGATGAAGAGAAGAGGTTGTGGACACCTGTGTCTTTCATTCACAATGCCTAATGAGGAGACTGTCAGGTTAAACTACAGTCATTGAGTTACAGGTGTATGAGACAGGTAATGACCATCACAGGTATTATATCCTTATCACTGGTTCAGGTCTAGTTACAGTTCGAGAGATAAGAGTCACTTGAACTTCTGTCATGGTGTCTTGTGTCTTGTGTCACGCCCAGTAATTCGAGAATGAAAATGAACCCTAGTCATCTGTCACCGTGGAAGTTTGACCTTCTGACTTGACCTCGTAATTCTCGAGCTGCCAATGGAAAGGCAGGCAGGGTCTCGCTCTCAGAAGTCTGATGGACCATAGAATGGACTTCACAGTCGCCAGGTGTCATGGCAACAGAGGAAGATCTCACCGGTACCATTTCTTGCTCTTTTTCACCTGGAGATAAATCTCTCTCGTGGCCTAAAACTCGGAAAGCGCTCAACTTTGAAGACCATGTGCCAGAAGTCGCAGGTCGATCTACAGACAAAGGAATGACGGAGACGGCTGCTGACACCGGGCCGTCCATCAGACAGTGCAGACAGGAAGGAGTGTTTCCCTGTGACTGTAGCAAGTCCATGTCAGTCATTCACTCCGTGTGATGAGCGCAGTGCCACCGTGGCTAACTTCATGGTTAGACACAAATAATTGCCACGTGTGCCGCACCTTTCGTCAAAATGTCATTCCACCCTTTACCCCGCATACGTCACTTAGATTACTTCCCTTGTTCTTGTCAGTAAGAGTTATCTCCAGTACTTTGAGTCACGCCTTTGTGCATGTTCACTTGAGAAAAATGCCGTTTGTTTCACTTGTAAATCGTGTCTGGCTTAGTTAATTGTTTCGAACTTGATGAAAGAAAAATTGGTAGAAATCAGGTCTGGCTCACCGACTCAAAGATTCGAAGGATCCACAAGCCTTTGATTATTAACTCTTTTTAAAAAGTGTAAGGGTGTCCATACTGTCACCAACTAAAATGTCTTATTTTGCTGTTGTAACTGACGAAATCGCGTGTATGTGTTAAATGACGAGGACATCGCCTGCTGAAGACCAGTAAATCTTTATTTCAAAAGATGTCAGTCTTTATTGTTTTGTGACCTGTTAGGATTCCATTCCCAGCAGCTCTGTGACCTTTAGCTGACCCTGACCTCGCTGGCCATGCCCTCTAGCCTGTGGGGGAGATAAGACTAGGGCGGGTGGCTGACCGAGCGCGGGGTGGACATTCCTGTGACCTGATAACAAGGAATGGTGGTGGGAGTAGACAACCTCCAGCTTTGAGCGGGGGGTAGTGGGGTAGACTAACACCACCTCCCCTGTCCCCGCCTTTCCAACAGTGTGAAGGACTCGGGTATGGAATTCGGGTGTGTCTCGTCTTTGTATACGAGGTCGTTGTCCTTCGCCTGGTCCTGGGTTCGGAAATGTGTTTGTTCAAATCGCTAAGACGCTTGGCAACCATGGATCCTCACATATGCTAGGGATTCCTGGATGAAAGCTTGCATTTGACCCCGGTGTGTGAGAGAGAGAGAAAAAAAAATAAAACGAATGAGTGATTAAATGAATGTAGAGAGAAAGAGAGAAGACGAAGATTATCTGCATGCCTAATGTTCGAGTCACATAATCTAAAGGCCTCTGTGGGAGAGAAGAACAAGAATATTTATGTGTAAAATTCCTTCAAGTCTGCAAAAAGACAGGACAGACAGGCTGGCTGCACAGAACAGGATCCTTCCCCTTTCCTCGTGATGTAATGGATGTTCATTATCTTCTGTCCCTTCACACGAGTATTCACACTGCCTCTTCCTTTTCACATTTTTATAGGCGCCTTCCTTATGTAAATGAGATGCGAACGTTTAGCCGTCTCCGGCCCCGACACCAGCCTACCCTTACCCCTCTGTGGGTCACAATGGCGGCTGGTGACACCCGTACCTCCCATTGAGCTGCGGTGTCTGACGTCTTCCCGTGGATGTTACGATGATGTGTCCTGTCTGACTTCCCCACCCTCGACAGTGCTCCTCCTGACGCCCCGCGGACTGTCTGTCTTACTGAGACACAAGGTCTGGCTGCAGACCACCACACAAGGCCGAGTTCTTTATTCCGTCCATCTCTTGATCGTCATATTTAATTTAATTTTTCTACATTTTCATCTCTCGGTGAATGTTGTTTTCAAGCGGAACTGTTCAGTTGTCTGAAGGCACGTCTTGGCTGCTTTTCTTCTCCGCCCTAACTCACCTGGGTACGAGGGAAGGTGAAGATAAATGAGCAGGCAGACGGGAGGGAAGCAGAGGGTAGAGAGCGTGGGATATGGGAGATGCGGTGACTCACTTGACCTTCTTGGTGCACCCGTGCATTCACCTCGGCTGTCACATGGAGGTCTGGGCTGAGCCCCGGACTACGACAAGAAATCTCTCTTTTGTCCACAGACCATTCTTTGTCTTCTAACACGTTATCCTTGTTTGCGAATCTCATCCTTCGATTTGCTGTTCTGAAGTACACACTCACATACTTACATGCTCACATACCTACCCACATGGGCGCACGCACACGAAGAGATTGAATGGTCCAGTTATCACATGAGTTGACTGAGGCGACATCACACTCTGGTGATGTGATGTATACAGTGATTCTGCATGAATGTGATTCTGTGACTGTGACACGGAAGAAAAAGCAGAATTTAACTGTCTCATTCATTGCCTGATAAAACAGAAATATATGGTTTGCTCTTTTGCTGGTTTCGAACCAGCCGTATTTTGCCTACCACCAGATTAAGGAGCTTCTCAATCGTTCTGTTTCGAGTCTTGAAAAATAAAAACTTGAGAACATTCGGGATCGGGGTTTTAAAGCAGACAAAATTTTTCTTTCATCTTTTTCAGCCGCTACAACCATCGCCCCTCCAACTATCAATGATGTGGCTAGCCCCACACTCAGCTCTGTCCAGAAGCCTCTGCAACCACCTCGACAGCGGCAGCAACAGCGATCGCTGGGGACACGACAATGTCACCATCGGGTACCCAGGAGCTGCGGACACAGCCAGCGTCGTCACAGCCACCTCGTCAGCAGCAGCGGCATCTTCCCCAACAGATGCAACTGCAACCACAGCCACATCCAGCACCATCACAACCATCTCAGCAACAGCATCGTCATCGGATGCAGCAGGAGCCACAGGCTCAGTCACCTTGGCAACAGCAGCGTCATCTCCACCGACAGATGCAGAGACAACCTCAGTCACATCCGGCAGCACCACATCAGCTGCGACAACAGGCAGCATCACATCAGGTGCGACAACAGGCAGCATCACATCAGCTGCGACAACAGGCAGCATCATCATCAGCTGAGACAACAAGTAGCATCACATCAGGTGCAACAACAGGTAGCATCACGAGGGACGAAACCACTTCTACCACTCCGTCTTCAAGCGTATTTACGACGTCACAGGCCGAGGGCGCCTTCAGTGTGACGAGCTCTACCCAAGCCAGTACAACTGGAAACACGTTAAGTGCAGTGACAGACAAGCAAACGACAGAAGCTGCGGCATCTACTACATACCACTCAACATCCACTGAGATAATAATCAACAGTTCCTCCTCTCCAGTTCCCGCAAGTACGTCCACTGTAAGTGCAACGTTTTCCGGCTCTGACGTCACCACATCCTCTAGCAGCACATCGTCGTCAGAGGCTGCCTCAACTTCTGCTAGCGGCAGCTCCGCAATAACGACTTCATCAACAGAGGCAACAACGACCTCTGGCTCTGCTGCATTGTTGACTTCCGCTGGCTAAACACTGCAACAACAACAGCTGTGCTCGATGCTAGTACAACAGCTGGGTCCACTGGAACCGTGACACCACAGTCAAGTGTAACGGTTGTCGAAACGACGGTACCAATAACTGCCACTACCATGACACTAACGACACACAGTAGTACATCGTCGTCGTCTGCTGACAGCACCGCCACATCTCCTTCATTTTCCTCAACACCATCTCCGAGTACAGCAACTTCGGTTGAAAGCGAAATCCACAGGACTGGAGAGCACCGTTACACCAGCAAGCACATCACCAACGGTTTCAACAGGCGAGGGATTGGTGGCGTCTCTCAGTCACTCCTCGACGACACCCGCAGGTACCAGCGAAAGCAGCATTTCTGTCTCTACCAGTGCAAGCATGACCAGCAGCGAGGCTGCAACGACCTCCCAGACATCATCTGAGATGCTGTCCACGACAATAAGCGGCACCGTTGCAGTCGTCAGCACCACTTCGACGTCGACCATCACGGCCAGCTCAGTTCCCTTGACGGTGGCTTCTACAACGACCGTGACGTCGGGTTGTGGCGGATGCGACGTCACAACTGACCACGTCTGGCAGTAGTGTCAGCTCAACCGCTTCCGAAGGTGTAACCACTACGTCAGTAATGACGTCCACAGGATCCTCAACGGCATCCACACCTGCAGATATTACTTTAATCGGGTATCCAACCACTTCCCTTTCAGTATCCACGAGGGTCCAGGAAAGCACTTCAGCTTCTACACCAGAATCATCGCTCCATCCTCATCCACACCGGAAACGACGGGAATACTCAACACGACCGCGACCACGGAAGCCACTGTCACGAGAAACGAGACTGCGACCTTGTTGAGCTCAAGTAGCGTAGACACCAGCACCGGCATGACGTACACGGCAACCACGACCATGGCAGCTGACGTCACGGGAAGCTCCATCACGTCAACGGGTCACGCCGACGACACCAGCACGACTACGGTTACCACAGCCGCTAGTACTGGCACCCACTCTGTTTCTGAAACTTCATCGACATCGCCTGCAAGCACACAGACTGCGGACACCACAACCATTGGCATAACCTTCCACAGCACCACTTCCTCCACAGAAAACACCACCACAGCATCGTCAGAGTCTACGGTGCGTCACATGGACACCACGGAAGCCACGTCGTCGTCGGGCACCAGTCCCACCATCTTGTCCAGCACGGCTTTAGGCACTGGCTCCACAGCGCCCTCTGACACCACCGGCACCAGCCTGACCACCATGCCGTCCAGCACAGCGACTCAAACACCCGACATTATGACCTCCTCCTCGACTGCAGCAGTGGAGAACATCGTTCGTATCAACTACACCCTGGGTGGCTACAACTGGACAGAGGAACTCGGGAACAACAGCTCGCTAGAGTACGAGCGCCTTAGAAACTGGACAGTGGACTGGGTGAGTTCTTGCTTGACGACTTCCTTGGGAAAGGATTAGTGATACAAAGGAAACTTTATCTGATCTGATCATCCTTTAGTTGTGATTGTCTGTCTGTCTGTCTGTCTATCAGGCCTTGTGTAGTACATCAGGGCATGGTTGTAGAATGGCGGACATGTGCACTTGAAGCTCACTGTGCACGCACACACCCATTGTATCACGATATGTATATATTATATGTCGATTTATGTGACTTTTTGCAAGTGTAACGTTACTAACAGTATAAAACGTCATTATTAACTGCTTTTGTGACATAGTAAATGTTTAACACCAAAGTTTTATACCAACATTTTCATTTCAGCTGAAGAAAACCTTTCCTTCACTGATGGTGAAAAGCGTAAAATTCAGGTAAAGTTACTCGACTAACATAAATAGCTATATTAACTTAGTGTCTGGTAATTAATCCAGGTAAATAAAGTACTTAGGAATTGGGTAGATTACCCAGTTATCTAGGTCAAAGTACATACCTTGCATAGTTGTAACATAAGTAGTGCTCAAGTCTGTATATACTTGTCATGTCAGATATGTTTCAATGTTGTCACATGAACTTGTCACAGCCTTAGTGCTGAGCTATTCGTAGTGACAGTGTGTGCACGGACAAGACTTTTGGTGTAACTGATGTAAGTGATGTAACTGCCAACTGTGATACTGTCAGTGAACTGATACTGATTAGACCTGTAGTAGGTGGCCGTAGAGTAGCAGTGACATGATGCGCGCGCACACACACAGAGGGAAGTAGATGTAGCCATTGTATCAGGTTTGAAAATAGTTAAGCATTGTGTGTCCGTTAGTCCATATCCAATTAGTTTCAACTGTCTTTACAGACAGGGTAGCGTCATCACTGAGGTAGAAGGTGTCGTCAGCTCTACCGTCAACACCACCCAGATAGACGACATGTTGATGGCAGAAGCCCAAGGGGTACTTGACGTCAACGGACAGAACGTTACAGTCTACAACATCACTTCCGTTTCTTTGGGTATGGGAATATTTTAAAGAGTTAGTACCCCCAAAAAAAAAAGAGAGAAAAAAAAAAGATAACTTTATTAATTCAGAAAGGTGGGTTAAAGAAACTAACAAATGGTTTGCTCTTTTCTCGGAGCTTTAAATGCTTTAAGAGACATGATAGACATGGTTTGGGCTGATGAAGTCAGTGGTTTACAGTGCATTATATCTTCGATATCTGAATAATCTTCAGAGTTTTGTTAACGACGCTGCACATTAGAAGAGGGAGTAACCTTTAGCTAATAAATCACAAGCTGCGTGCGTAAGCTTACTGATCCTGGATGTTGTGTTACAGCTTCTGAGACATCAGGCACCGCAGGTATCCTTACCACCTCCTCCGCTCTTCTAACGACTACTGCGGGTACTGCAGTGCCAGAGAGCCCCACGACATCCCATGCGACTTCGTCCGTGACCTCCGTCTCGCAGGAGTCCAGCAGCTCATCGCCGCTGACTTCGCCTACACAGACTGCGGACACCACAACCATCGGCATAACCTTCCACAGCACCACTTCTTCCACAGAAAACACCACCACAGCATCGTCAGAGTCTACGGTGCGTCACATGGACACCACGGAAGCCACCTCGTCGGGCACCAGTCCCACCATCTTGGCGTCCAGCACAGCGACTCAGACACCCGACATTATGACCTCCACCTCGACTGCAGCAGTGGAGAACGTCGTTCGGATCCAGTACACCCTGGGTGGCTACAACTGGACAGCAGATCTCGGGGACAACAGGTCGCTAGAGTACGAGCGCCTTAGAAACTGGACAGTGGACTGGGTGAGTTCTTGAAGACTTCCTTTGGAAGGGATTATGATACAAGGGAAACTTTATCTGATCTGATCATCCTTTAGTCGTGTCTGTCTGTCTGTCTGTCTGTCTGTCTGTCTGTCTGTCTGTCTGTCTGTCTGTCAGGCCTTCTGTAATACATCTAGGTATGGTTGTAAAATGACAGACATAAGCACTTGAAGCTCACTGTGTACGCACACACCCATACTCTCTATCACTATATATATGTTACATGTCGATTTACATCACGTTTTTCATGTCTACTAACCGTCATTATTAACTGCTTTTGTGACATAGTAAATGTTTAACACCAAAGTTTTATACCAACATTTTCATTTCAGCTGAAGAAAACCTTTCCTTCACTGATGGTGAAAAGCATAAAATTCAGGTAAAGTTACTTGACTAACATAAATAGCTATATTAACTTAGTGTCTGGTAATTAATCCAGGTAAATAAAGTACTTAGGAATTGGGTAGATTATCCAGTTGTCTAGGTCAAAGTACATACCTTGCATAGTTGTAACATAAGTAGTGCTCAAGTCTGTATATACTTGTCATGTCAGTTATATTTAAATATTGTCACCTAAACTTGTCTGTCACAGCCTTAGTGCTGAGCTATTCTTAGTGACAGTGTGTGCACGGAAAATACTGTTGCTGTAACTAATGTAACTGATGTAACACTGCCAACTGGAATACTCTCAGTGAACTGATACTGATTAGACCTGTAGTAGGGGGTGGTGGTTGGGGAGATGGCATTAGAGTAAGAATGAAATGATGCGCACACACACTCAGGAAAGTAAGTAGATATAGCAATCGTATCAGACTCTGGTCTCACAATGTGTGTCCGTTAGTCCATGTCCAATTAGTTTCAACTGTCTTTACAGACAGGGTAGCGTCATCACTGAGGTAGAAGGTGTCGTCAACTCTACCGTCAACACCACCCAGATAGACGACATGTTGATGGCAGCAGCCCAAGGGGAGGTACTTGACGTCAACGGACAGACCGTTACACTCATCAACATCTCTTCCGTTTCTTTGGGTATGGGAATATTTTAAGAAGTTAGTACCAAAAGAAGAACTCCATGCAAGATAAGTTTATTAATTCAGAAAGGTGGTTTAAAGAAACTAACAAATAAATGGTTCTCTCTTTTCTCGGAGCTTTAAATGTTTTAAGAGACATAGTAGACAAGGTTTGGGCCTGACAAAGTCAGCGGTTTGCAGTGCATTTTATCTTCGATATCTGAATAATCTTCAGGTTTTTGTTAACGACGCTGCACATTGGAAGGGAAAATAACCTTTAGCTAATAAATCACAAGCTGCGTGCAGTGACTGATCCTGGATGTTGTGTTACAGCTTCTGAGACATCTACCACCGCAGGTATCCTTACCACCTCCTCCATTCTTCTAACCACGACTGCGGGTACTGCAGTGCCAGAGAGCCCCACGACACCCCATACTACTTCGTCCGTGACCTCCGTCTCGCAGGAGTCCAGCACCGCATCGCCGCTGACGACGGGGTCACCAAGGGCACCGAGTGACACTACCGAGAGCACCGGGTCTGTCACGAGCAGCCACACCACCTCCACTGTCAGCACCTGGTCTAGTACAGACCACGTGACGCAGGTCACAACAGGTAGCATGACATCAGGAACGTCACCGGTAGGGGTAGGTGATGTCACGACCCCAGTGAGCCAGAACGTGACAACCTCCAACACGGTGCCGTATGTCACAACCCAAGCTGTGACCGGCGATGTGAACCAGAGCACCACGGAGGTCGTGACTACAGGAAGTTCCACGCCAGTGGTTCCCGTGTCCATCTTCTCCGTGACAACGGCCGGAGGCGAGAACGCCACGATGCAGACTGTAACTCCGACAACTTCGCTTACGTCTGAAGCCACCACGGCGGAAAGCAGCACAGTCGTAGTGACAACAGCAAACGTCACCGGCCTTGTCACTGAACAGAGTACTACGTCTTCCACAACCGAAAACGTCACTCAGACGGCCGCGCCCGTCTTTCCTGTGACTGGCATCGTCGTCACTGGGAATGAGTCCAGCACGGTCAGCACCACCATATCAACCGTCAGTATGACGTCACTGGGTTCGACTTCTGGCAGTACAGACAGTACAACGCTACCACCTGTGACAGACAACTCTACCATGTCTCTTGTGGACACCACAACCGCGGCCCTTGTAGGAAATGTTACCTCTCCCGTCTTCATAGTAAGTGTTACGTCTACCACACCGGTGCAAAACGCCACTACAACGGAATACGTCACACAAACAATAACAACTCAGAACGCGACCACTGGCTCAGTGGTCTTAGCAAACGTCACAAGCACAGTTTCAACTGAAAGCTCTACGTCTTTCACAAGTCAAAGTCCAACATCAGCGCCAACTTCTACAATGTCACTCACAAGCCAGAACGTGACAACGATGTCCACAACGGAAAATGTAACAGAACTGTTTACAACAACAAGCTGGTCCAGTACAACAGAGCAGTCTACAGCGTCACCCACGACACATAATGTAACAGAATTTATCACAACGGAAAACACAACGGCAGGATTTTTCCCATCTCAAAGTAGCACTGCAACCTCTACAGCCGAGAACTCCACTCTACCTACTACTCCTACGAGTACAAATGTCACTGGCCCTGTCGCGGCTGAAAATACCACGTATTTTACAACTGAAAACGTCACACAGCCCACCTCAACTGCAACCAGTCTGCAGCCAGTGACCGAAAGTAACGTCACGTATCCTAATACAACCGAGAACGTCACACAGTTGGTCACCAGTGGCAGTACCAGTCCTCAAGAATCAACAACCGTAGTGAGCGACTCTACGAGTGGAAACGTCACTACACCTAGCACCACTGAAAACGTCACACAGCTGGTCACTAGTGGCAGCACCAGTCCACTAGAGTCGACGACCTTAATGAACGACTCTACGAGCGAAAACGTCACGTCCTCCGCTCCAGAAAGCACGTCACTGCCTTCCGCTTCTCCGATCGCGACAACTGAGGCCACCACGACTATCTACGGCACTTTTTCCATCATAGAGGGCGCTAACTGGACCGACGCCCTCGGTAACGAAACCAGCGAGGAGGCTACAAGTCTACGAGAGAACGTCACAAACATGGTGGGTATCACAGGCGAGCGTGTGTGTGTTTATAGGCTTGTCTGTGATGTATAAGCGGACGAGGGGTTTGACATGCATACTAAGGTGACGTTTACTAGCGGAATTTTAAATTTTAAGGAAGTTTAAAGTATTGAGGCGATGAAGATTCGAAATCGGATCCTTGAGGGAGGACAGCAGACACAATCTTCCTCTATTGTCTCGACTGACTTCAGACACCGCACACCACAGTTCCTTGTTCCTCTCCTGTCTCCACCCACCCATCCTCACTTTACTTGCTTTTCTCCACGGTTCTACTCGAATTTTTTCTCTCTCAGTGGTCCAACTCCCGATTTAAGGAAACTCAACAAGGAACCAGGACTCAATTAAGCAAATTAAATTTTGTGTTTTGCATGAAGTTTAAAGCAATTATTTTTTTTTTTGTTTCATTGCGGATTTTGCACCTGTCTGAAAAGTTTCCTTATAGGTCATAGTGTGGTAATTACTTGCAAGTTAATATTGGCATTATTATTATGCTGCATGTTGTGATATGAGTAAGCAGGAAGAGGGAGGGGTTCTCAGGACGGTTTGACCGAACGGTGGTGTGTCTTTTTATTTTAATTGTCTCGTGTTTTGCTCGCAGCATGGTAATGAGGTTGGAGTGCTGTACCTATTCAACAACTGGATTACTGTAGTAGGGTGGGGGAGGGGAGGGACGTGCTCGTGGTCTGTACTCGTGTTTCTAATTTCTGGCTCCGCGGTGATGGAGTCGGTGTCGTCTGCCGTCAGTGATGTAGTCCATGTAGTCAGCAAGAAAACTTCACTTGCACCTATTAGAGATTCAGTCTGATGTGCTCTTTAATGTATGTTTGTATACTGACTGTATAATTTCTGTCTACAGCTAGTCACCTTGTACAAGGCTAGCCGGCTGGCTGCGCTGTTCAGGGGAGTTAATGACGTGCGCTTCAAGTAAGTTATATACACAGGAGTTGTGTCCCTTGCTTATGTAGACTTTTCTTGATTACAACAGTCAGTTCGACCCTTTCGTGAACGATTTATCAACTAGCTCGACTCATTATAACTACAAAATCTGTTTGTCATGTTTGATGTCGGCTTTTAAAAAAAACTAACTTGACAGTTACGCCATCCGATTTATATAAAAGACCTTTTAATATATATATTTTTTCCCGATGCATCACATTTCAATATATATTGTAAATCTCTAAAGCAAGATACTGTTTCGTGTCCATAGGAAGGGCAGCATCGTGGTGATGTATACCGCAATCTTCAGTACCTCGGTCCCACCTGACAACGTGACGTCAGTCTTCCTCAACGGCCTGCAGAACAAAAAGCTGGGGGACGTGTACGTGGTGGAGCCCAGCTCTGTACAACACAATAGTGAGTTCAGTGAACAACATTCTTACCACATGAAACCCTCCCTCCAACTGTCACAGCCATTCTTGTAACAAATAATTTTAGTGGTCGTGGTGATCACGTGTTCAGCGTTGATGTATGATTTTAGAGGCAATCACGGACTATTTTTTCAGTCTAATAAAGCGGATGGTTTCTTGCTATATGATAGGTATGAACACCTTTCTCATGTCTTGTGGCTGAGGCGGTCAAGCTTTATATTGTGTGATTTCTATGCGCATGCGCAGGTGCTGCGACCGCCGGGGCGAGTGAAGGTCAGGTCGTCCCCGACTGGGGCATCGCCGTCATCGTCTGCGGCGGCTGCATTCTCATCTTCTTATTTATCATGCTCGCGTTCCTCGTAAGTATCTCTCTGTTGTGCCTTTTCCTGTCATTTTGTATTTCTTTCCCCGATCTGCGTCAGTCACCTCACTTGCTGTTTCCCTCACTTCATCGCTCTATCAGCCATGAAATAAACTTTATTTGACTGTAAGCCCAGAGGGGCATTTGTACTACTGTATCCCCTTGTATATGTACATTCGTTATACAAGGTATCACCAGTGTTGGCCTAGAGTTCCGATGGTGCACTGACCTAAGGGTGTTGTTGCAGTGCTGTCGTCGACAGACGCGGCAAAAGTACAACCTGACCGATGACCCCGAATACATCGGGTATCGCCGCAGCTGGGGCTACTCGTCTAGCTCCGACTTCCCCGCCTACGACAACCAAACCTACGACAACGCCTTCGACAAACCTGACAGGAACGGAAAGCACTCCATGCAGGACCGGCCCAGCGGTGCCACCAACGGAACCGGAAGTAGACGACCACCGGTGACGACAGAGGTAAGGGACGAGGATGGGGTGGGATGGGGTGGGGTGGGTTGCTGTCGGAGGGACACTAGTCTCACGCTTGTACTCTAACCCACACCAGGCAGTCTTCGTAGCACCATATTTCTCTCCTTTTTTTCTTTCTTTCTTTTTTTTCTGCTTTTTTTTTTTTTTCATTAATTATGTCTCTTTGTGTCTTCCATCCCTGTCCTGACATTCTCTGTCTTTTTATACTCGTCATGTAGCACTCCACTGCCACAATGTGTGTTGCCCGCACTCCACGCACCACGTGACCACACCACGCTTGTCCCTCACGCTGAGGCTTTAACAGTGTTTTAACATGTTTGTGTGTACAAAGCTTTGCTAGCCATGTTCTGTGCTTTGTTCTGTCCCTCACAGCGGATTACCAAACTCTGAGGCGTGTCCAGGACGGAGAAGCGACCCTTGCTGCCAGTGTAGGATGTAAGTAAGGTTCACGGGAGCTCTCTAGCTCCGTGAGTAGACAATTTTCTTTGTTTCTGCTTCACGCTTTCACTGCCAACGGACGTAACGTGCTTCGCTAACTGTCAACGGCTTTGATGTATTTGCTGCTTGATGCTCTGCACACAAAGTGGATTGCTAACTCCGGCCTAGCAAATTTTGTTTTTAAATGTGAGTGTGAGCGACAAGCCATTTGATGTTTACTGACGTGCAGTTGATCTGCACACAACGGAGTTTATAAGCATAATACCGTTGGAGGAAAAGTGTGTTTACCTTTAACCTTTAGAATTCGATCGACATTACGCAGGTACATGGCACACCACTAAAGTCTGTGGGTGAAAGGTTAGGGTGGTGGGGGTGGTGGTGGGAGTCAGGAAAGAAGTAGAGGTAGGTCAGTAATTCCTCTTTCTGTGTATATCCATATTATTTTGCTGTTGGCTGTGGTGGTGGTGGCGGTGGTGGTGCTTGGTGCTGTAGTCATTCAGACTCATTTGCGTTTTTCAGCTGAACAGCTCGGCAATGTGCACCCCCAAGCTACAGGACAGGAACAAGTCAGGAGCATCAACCTCATCGTCTGCAGCAGCAACTTCCAAGGGCGACAACTTATTGACATTTTACGACATCGACCAGGACGTCTGGGAGACGCGACTGTGAGTGGTAGCCGTGATGACGTCAGTGTTTAGTGTATGACGACATTGTTTAGGGCTACACGAGGAGCGACGTCAGTGCTTAGCGTAATGAGCTAATCCTTTCCTTGGAAACATTCCGTTTATCGCCCTCGTGACGTCACTATAACATTGAAGAGGCTGAACTGTGCTGCACGTGAGGGCCAACTGTAGCCTCCCTGTGACGTCACGGCAGGATGTGGTCAGACACTTAAGTGCAAAATACGTTCTACGTCGTGTGTGGCAACAGTTAAGAAAAAAAGTCTCTGAAGGCGACAGGCGTTGTGACGTCACTAATATGTGTGTTTGCGTAAGTAAAAAGACACTCACGTCACGTGGGAAACAAGTGTTTCGCGCTCTGTGGTTGGTGCAGATCTGCTCTTCTTTCGTCTGACAGTGAAGTTTCGATGCACGTGTCAACTTTGTCCATCCATCCTATTGCCAAGTGACTGTAAACAAAACTCTACTTCATGTGCTCGGCAACGAACACGTGTCGGTATTTTGCTTTTGAACTTGTCTTGCCAAACAGATTTTGTGTTTCTTTGTAATTTTACATATTGTTTGTTTAGTTTGGTGTTGGTTTGTGTTTCATTCTTCTTTTATCTCTTCCCTCGTTATATTTTCACATAGAGGCAGTCGCCTTGTCTTGAGAATCGCTTTAAAAATAATTTCGTGTATTTTTGGGTGGGTAGGGAGTTTACTGTCTGCTCACTGTATATAAAATTCGCTGTATCGTGCATACACTATCTTCAGGGGTAATAAAGTGCCTCCTTTGTAGCTTGCTGGTTGACGAGCTTTAACTGGGGTACACAGCAAACGTTTCCATCTGTCTCCACTGTACAGCCAGATGTCTTAGCAGGGTGGAGAAAATCGTTCAGACCATCTTAGCTCACACGTCACATTATCAACATCATACGCCTTCATAGGTGAAACAACTCCTTGATGTATATACATATACACTTCATTAGATCGTCCAGCCTTTCCTCAATGGACCTCCAGGTTAGTGAGGTAGCAGTTTCCTCCATTCAACGTTCTTGTAGAGAGTCTAGGCCGTGTCCACGCAACCCTCTAAACATTTTGCACACGTCACCTTTGTTGTCACTAAATACAGAACTATGCAATATGGTATTGTGAGCACTCAAAAATAAATTTACTCTATTTAAAAAAAACAAAAACACTTGTGATTGCGAAATATCAGTCGCTACTTCTAACGTATTTGGAGAATAAAATCACAATTGCTTAGCTTCATAAAAGATAAATATAAACAAAGATTTAGTTTTCCTTACTTTTTCAAGAGGGGAAGGGGACCTGTTGGGTAGTGATGCTGTTGGTAGTGAGGACGGTTTCTAGGGAATCTGGCCTCGTGATGTTGAATGTTTCAGTACAACGACCTGTGATTTAAAATGTTGACCTAGGAGAGTACAGTGTTGGAGTGTGTGTCCGCGTGTTGTGTTGTTTGTGAAATCTCGGGGAGACGTGACTTGAGTACATCTTTATTTAAAAGGTAAATATAAAAGTGTTCAGAAGTTGCGGTCTAGATCTGAGAGCATGGAACATGTATCTTGTGACCTTTCACCTTCCGGCCAGGCCACGTGACAGCCATGTGATGTCAAGTCGTTTGAACTCTTGTTGATCTGTTGTTGTTTAATGTCAGGGTTGTTGGTTTAACATGTAATCTTACCATCTGTTTGTGTAGATGTTCGAGGGTAGTAACCTGTGTATAGCATCTCCCTTGTGTCCTGTCTGTAGAAACTTTGTCGTTGTGGATATTTAAAAAAATCTTTTTCAAGTTGAGATGCTTTTGAAGTAAGCAACAATTTGCCAATGGCTTACACACTTCTCTGAAAGTTATTTCTATATAAAACTTTTTTTTTTACCCCTGAGGGTTTTTTTTTTTTTTTCAGTCAGAAAAATTGTAAAAATAGAATTGATGTAGCATAATTGTGTTTTTATTTGACTACAGTATGTGTGCTCACCATGCTAGTATTTTGATTATGTATGTTTTTATTCCATTACTTACATACTCAGATATTACATAACCCCTAAAACATTAGATTGACACATTATACTGGCTGCAACCCGTTGTCATGTAATTTTTTTTTCTCGTATGGTGTGACCACGTCCCATCGGTTATGTATAGTTTGTATACCATGTGACGGTTGACTACAACTGTGTAACGCATTTGCTGACTATGTAGGGTTCACCTATGGCGCTTACCTTTCTTTCTCTATTGATGCTTTTTTCTTATTATTATTATTATTTGACTTGTGTGACATGACTTATGTGGATACAAAAATATTCCATAGCGACTTGATATTTTTTGTGGCAATTTTTCATAGGTTTTTTTTTTTTTTGGTTCTTTAATTTGTTATTGTCTGACTACCTTGCACGCTCAGATTGTCACGTGATGTGTGTAAACAGTATTGTAGAGAAGAAACTGTTATTTTGTCTTCCAGCCTTCCAATCTTACTTTTATATATTAAAGTGTCAACAAGCTTCACACGCGCTGGACACATTTTTGTGTTGAAAATAAGAAATGATCGCTCACACAACCAGTCCAGATCGGTTGTTGGAGTTGTTTTTCATCTTCTATATTTCAGAATGAAGATGTTACCTTGGTAACAACAGAAATGAACGCACAGTACCTATTCTTAGTCTCGCAGTTAATCAGTCCTAATTAGAGTTCCTTCCGGTCTGTCTGCAGAAGGAACTAGAAATAGCATAGACTGTGCTGAAAATAGTATTTAGACCGTTGCGGGCAAACAATTTGAAGTATTAATAATATTATTATTATTATCGTCTTTGGATCTAGAAGACAGGAAGGGGAGAGAAGTAAAAGTATGCAGAGAAAGTTGCCAATGTTCACGTGACCAGCGTGAGACATTTCGCTTCGTGTTGTTCTCGTATCCGCTGTGCACCTAGTCAAATATTCAAGCATTTTCACGGCACTTCTCTCGATATTCCTGAAAGTATCTCCTAATTATGTTAATGTCAATTAACGGCAGTTTCTGTGCTCACTTTCCGAACGCCATTCTTTTCTTCTTTCTCGGGAACATTCTTGGCGAGAGGTGCGCGTTTGAATAACGATACACATCGATATTTTGTTCCCCAAAGATTTATGTCGCTTGATGTAAGCAGAAAAGAAAACGTTTGTGTGAAGTAGTCTCGGGGTCTTGAGATTATTGTTTTGTTTTGTTTGGGGTTTTTTTCTTAGTTTGTTTGTTTGTTTTGTTTTGTTTTTGTTTTTTGTTTTTTTGTTACTTTTTGTTTGGTTGGTTTTTTTTTTTTTGTTTGGTTTTGTTTTTTGGTATTTTTTTGTTTTTGTTTTTTGTTTCTTGTTTTATTTTTGTCAAGTTTGTAGACTTCCTGGACATTTCTGGATTTTGTTTTGAACTGTGTTTAGCTTCTAGGTTGTGCTAGCTGACATGGGGTTTGGTAAATACTTCTCTTTGTCGAAGAAACTCCAGGCGTGGGGATACAGAAGCGTTTGAATTTCTGTGAATTACTTAATGTGTGAAAGTGTTCATAATTATATTTCGGAGGGTGAACTCGCAGACGAAAGCTTTTACCTCTCGACCTACTAGTATACATCCCTCCTCTTTCTAACCCCACTTTGTGAACAGCTGAAAATACTCGTCTCCTTGTCACGTGTCTTGGCGATGATGAGTGAAAAGGAAATGGGGACAACAGGTAGCGCCGCCTAGCTCCATGTAGACCTCTCAGACCCCTGTCCTACTTTCTGATTGCCTACCTGTTGTTCTTGTTAACGATGGGAGTGGCTGACGATGGGGTACAATCGAATTGCGTGCGACGTCCACGCAATGTAACGTCACCTATAATCGAGACTTGCACGTGGGGGTGGGGAATCTGGGACAGTTTGTCAAACGTGGTGGGGGTGGGGATAGTGACGTCAAGTTGCACGTTGACGTGTAAATGGCATACGGAGTCATGTTGTAGCCGCTACGTCACAGTTACGTTGCTGCGCCGAGAGCTGGTGGAAAGGCTGAGGTGTGGAGTATGAGGTTAGGGAGACGAGGGCGCGATGTGCGGCTGGGGCTGAGAGCTTGACTGTGCCACATGATTGACTTACCACTTCTGAGCCACACGTGACTAAAATAACTTTCCGCTTTTTTCTTCTGTAATCTCGCCCAGAGCTGAGCAGCGCTGACAGACAAGAAATGTGTGACCAGTGCGGGAACTTGCTCGTCGTGAATTAGTCGCAACATCGTTAAAAAGACGTTCGCGTGATTTTTTCTTCTTCTTCTTCTTTCGCGTGTGTGTGTGAGGAGAGAACATTTCCAACGCCCTTAAATATTAAAATGCAAAAAAAAAAAAAAATAGAGGTCTCAGGATTAACTCAAGATGCAGCTGTTGTGAAAAGGTGAAGATTGTCTTGTCTTTTTAAGCGCATGACTGCAAACATGAATGAACAAAGCATGCTGAGATCTGGAATGTTTCGTTTGGGTTTCTTTTTTTTCTGAGTTTCTAAAGGATTGTGATTAATGGCAAAGACCTACAGTAATGCAGGCAGACAAGCAAACACATGTGTGGATGCGACCACAGCAGGAAGGGGTGAGACTCGCGCTTTGGGACAAACATTCACGGATGTGTCTGGACTTGTATGCAGACTGCAATATGTTTCTATGTATATTTTTTCAATAAAATGTATATTAATATATATATACTAATGCGCTATTTTGGCAAATAAAGTATCTTCATATTTTAACCTTTGTACTTTTTATATCTGGAGTGTGTGATGTGTATGCTTCATAATTGTTTACGTCTGTGTGTGTGTGTGAGAGAGAGAGATTTATGGAAGAGGTGGCAGTGCCCATGGAAAACGCATGTGTGTACACTGTGTGTAAGGCAAAGTCCACGGACATATAATAAATCACCTGAAGCATTTTCAATAGTTGACAATCTCCTCTGACCTCCTTCTCCTCCCTCATAACACACACACCTGTTTTCTACCCTGTTCTTCACACTTTTCATTCTTCAGACACGTACCTTCGTGACCTCCTTATTATCGAATCCACCCAAATTTCAATGTCACCCTGATACGATGTGGCAGAACGGGTTTCCAGTCCTTCGTCATTCCCTCCTCCTGCACCCATCCACCCATCTCCCTCAGGAAAATATGACCCCAGGTTCCTCCCTCGTGTACTTTTGCTCAGAGACGACTCCAGTAGCAACAGTTGATAATTTGTTACTCTCTCTTTTTTTTCTCCCACTCACATCCCCCTTCCTTCCACGCACACTTCTCAACAATTTTAACGAGCAAGTAATGGAAATGGCATGGAGGCTATGCATGGCGACTACAGGGAGCTATTACACTAACACTAGCAGTCTGCTTCATTCTCATATATTTAAAGTGAAGGGCAGCATAAAAACTCTGAGTGTGTTCCATGTTAATTCCAAGTTTTTCGGCCTAACCTCCCCAAATGGCCATTGGCCGGTGTGAATGTGATGTCTTCAAAATGACTCTTCACGCCACCATCTCAAAGTCGCAAATTAACTATTGAGACTAAACAGTGAAGTTTAGCCTGTGCTTGAGTTCCCCATGTTGCCCCAGTGACAGTGACTCACCCTCCCTTCGTAACTACTGCCCCTGGGCTGTGGTTTAGACATTGCACAGGGTGTCAGACTGGCTCCAGTCTAGGGACATCACACCTCACACACTTATCTTTACTTGTATCAGACATGTGCTGGCAATGTAGTATCACAACAATGTTTAATCAAAGTGACACCTTAGCCTCTCCGTTACATAAAACGTAAATATACAAGAGGTACTACTTACTATCATTTCTATATAGTTTCATCGGAAGTCCTATATATTACACGCATATTAAAACAAAAATAATATAAAATATTAATGTACATCGATGGGGTTTTTTTCTGCACGTTTTCCTTCAACTGTTAAACTGTCTGCCTCGGGCTATAGATATAAAAGATTGCTTTATTTTATCTTTTTCCATAAACAGTTTTAAATGTGATGTCTGAAAAAATTCTGATCGTTAGCCGTTACGAAGACAGAAGAGGAACCCGATTCGCATGACACTCAACCACGGTGCCAGCACCTTGAAATATGTCCACGTGACCAAGACCTGGGTGTCGCCCCAGTGTCCGGGTGGACCTGCTATGTTCCCGCAGACAGCAACATCATCATGGACATGTCTCTCATGTTAGGCTTGCGGCCAAACAAGCCGCCGAGGGAAGAGCCGCCATGTTGTTGTTGTGCCTGCAGATGTTGTTACAACCGTCAAAACAACACACGCTCCGGGCTCCACACGCATGCTCCGCATCACAGTGGTCATGGGCGTGCTCACCCCGGCTGCTGCAGTTGGCGTCCAGGCATGGTTCTTTCAACAGACAAAAAAAATCGTGACAGTTATCGCAAAATAAGCAACGAGCAATACGAGATCATAATATTACTACAATAAAGACAGATATAAAGGATAAATATCTGCTATCAAAAAAAATAAAAGATAAGAGAGACAAATTACAGTATTTTTCTTTTTGTGTTTTCCTAAGGCCAGCCCTGATGGGAGACAAAGGAAGGGGAGCTAACGCAAATAAAAACATGTTTACAAATTGTATCATCTATAGTTTCAACGTATAAAATGAATTTCCTTTAATTTACATATTATCGCTTTGCTCAAATAAATGCATCTCAAACAAAACAATAAAAATTACAGCAGCTGCATGGTTTATCTCTAATCATAAAATATCTACTGGAAAAATAAAGAAAATATTACTACTACTACTACTACTAATAATAATAATAATAATAATAATAATAATAATAATAATAATAATAATAATAATAATAATAATAATATGATGATGATGATGATGATGATGATGTGAACTTATCTAGCACCATATTCAGGTCCTATGAGCAGGTTCATGGCGCTTTGCAGAACACACACAATTTGAAAGAGAAAATATTGGATGGAGTGTAATACAACTACACGAAACTATTACACTGACACTAGTACACTAGAACTTCATTCTCATAAATTTAAACAACACTCACACAAAACACGGGCGCACTCAGCAAATATAGACTGCATGTGAGATGAAAGTGATGTTGCCCTAAGTGATGAAAACATCGTCAAACACTTATGTCTAGACAGTCAACACTTAGTTAATGACAAACTACATCAGTGCATGGAAGCTAGAGCTGCATTGTTAAGGGACACGGCCTATTGCACAGTTTATCAAGATTATCATCTGATCGTCCCACCTGCACGAGGTCACACTTCATGGATTTCACTTCGACGAGAGGGAGCGAGACTGTAGGTGTAGATGTGTATCATAAATAAAAATGACGACCGGTAGATGACAAATATACACAACGCTTCACTGTTCCATCATTCGTGTATATCTAAAAGAAGAAGTTACTAAAAGTACACAGCTTCGTGGTCTTTAGCAAATAAATTTGCTATCAATAGAGTTATCATCTTTACACAGTATACATTGATTGTAATATCTTATATTTCTATATATATTTTACTGAAGTCTTGCTGTGTAGACTTCGCAAACATTTTTGGTTTAGTTATTTTTTTTATTTATTATAACTTGTAATTGTTGTTTTTGGAATTTAGTCGTCTTATACACTATTTCAAAGACAATGATGAATAATTCAAGGGACACCACCTTATAAATCAGTATAAATAGTCTTTAAGTCGGACTTATCTCCCTTTGACTGTACGCTTACTTCCATCCTATCAGTAATTGCCGAATGCACTTCCTACCATCTCCCCTCTCCCGGGTCTCCCTACCCATAAACACAATATTGTCTGTAGCCTCCTTTCCTCCTCACTCTCGCTCACTCACATTCAAATTTTACCTGTCACATGTTGTAAACACACATTCAGCGCGCTGAGACTTGAACTTAGAACTACTTCAGCTTATGTACAAATGATTCCAATAACTGTATTTTTCGGGAATAGTTAGGATAAACTGGATGATAGCTACTTGTCGTATTACTACTGCAAGAATAATTCTTCTGTCGTTCTACACTAGTCATTCTAGTAGCTGCAACGTAGGCAGATGTCATTCTCAACAGATCCTCAGGTACCCGAACTTCTCGTTGTTGGGCTCTTTTGAGGTTGAGGATCCGAGGCAATACTGCCTGGCAAACCACAGGGCATCTTTTGATACATGATAGAATAGCCATTATGGTTGGTTATGTGTACTCGGTTCTCCTGCTGTCATCAACCAACACATTCTGTCTTGGAGGTGGCACACGGTATTTATGGGATATCTCATTGGTTTTCCAAGAATGTTCCCTTCACTGGGCTGTGGAAGACCATGGAATTCTTCTGTATCTCCTCCCTGCCCTTTGATGTCCACACAGTATTACAGCCTTGACTTCTATCTAGCTGCTGGGCCTTTAGTGGCCTCCTCAGTCATGACCACCGGGACTGTCAACATGCACTAAGGGTGAGTTTTCCCTAATGGCTCACCCACGGTAGAGACCAGTTGGCTACCCTCCTCACCTTGTGTGGCCTGCCTGTCTTAACAACTTATGCTGGCAACTTCTTGACGGTACAGGTGAGTACCAGACGGTGACCCTACACTGGTGGATGCCTAGTGTAGACATATAGACACGAGACGCTCAACACACGTGAGGTGCTAATTGTATTCCCGTACACACGGCTGCAAGAAAACAATTCTTGACATTGACGAAACAAAAAAAAGATGAGGAATGTTAGGGCGAAGTAGACTGGGGTTGTAATCATTCAAAGGCGCGAAACTTTCAGCCGATCAGCTGCGACAGACATCAACACAGCGAGGGTTGATGCTGACTAGCGTGACGTCACGGATGTACAGATACGTACGCACGAGCATGGAGCCCGGCAGCATGCGACTGCTGCGAGATGCGGCCACCACCCGTTTGCAGACCATGCCACAGGCGTCAGGACAGCATGCCGCTCCTGGTGACACACGAAAAGAACATGTACGACAGACATCTCTGTGAAAGCTACTCACCCTTCTACTGGAGTCGACATTGAGCCAAGTGACATCGAAAACATTTAAGCTTGCAACATCTCACCATGGTGCATTATTATGATATTATTATTAAAGTAGTAATTCGGTTAATGGTGTGCTAAAAAAAAAATACTAGCTCACACAGACACAGTGAGGTCCACTCACCCGGTTCACACTGGGAGTGTTGGTGACAGCCGTGAGATACTCCTTTGCAATGCTCCCCTGCCCTCAAGGGAGGGCACTGTGGCGTCATGTGCTCGGTATCCGTGTGCTGGTGGTGTCCCTGACCACCTTTACCCTGACTGCGCGCCAGCTGGTACAGCTGTGCGTGAGTGAGAGACAGCTGCGCATTATTGGGTGGCAGCTGGACTTGACTTTGTGACCCGTGTGCGTGACTGTTTGACGCCTGAGCTAGGTGCCCGTGACTGGCTAACAGCTGGGCTTGAAGAGGGGACAGCTGGATGTGACTGGGAGACAGCTGGATGTGACTAGGGGACAACTGGATGTGACTGGGGGACAGCTGGACATGACTGGGGTACAGCTCGCCGCCTCCTTGCCTACCCACAATACCTGTGCCAGCAAGCATGCGAGCATCCGAGAAAGGGGTGGGCAAGTTGAGGCCCTTGTGACCGACGTCCTGGAGTGACGGGCCTTGCTGAGTGTTGGCGCTGGAGTAGAGAAAAGCCTGCGCACCGGAATGCGCACCAGCCGAGCCCAGCAGCTTCGTCAGCTGGTTTGCCAGGTACTCCGGCGCCACTGGCGACTCCGAATGCTTGGGCAAGCGCTGTTGTTGTTGCAGTTGTTGTTGTTGCTGTTGCTGCTGCTGCTGCAGTTGTTGTTGCTGATGAAGTTGCAGCTGTTGTTGTAGCTGTTGCTCTTGAAGCTGCATCTGCATCTGTTGCTGCTGTAGTTGTTGTTGCAGCTGCTGCTGTTGTAGTTGTTGCTCTTGAAGTTGCTGCTGCTGCTGCTGCTGCTGTTGCTGCTGCTGCTGCTGTTGCTGCTGCTGGAGTACCGTTTGGTAGGAAGAACTCAAGACTACCGCACCTCCTTCCTGCGGGTGGGCTGAAAGGGGTGGCTGAGGGGTGGCCGCACTTGTGGAACGTAGTAAATATACACTGGTTGCAGCCCGGACTGTTGTCCAGTGTCAACTTGCCCCCCAGCGTTGCTATAGTAACCTGGCAGCGACTCTGGGTAGGCATACACAATCCGTGCACCAGGTGGAGCTACCTGCGGTTGAGGAGTTGGAGCGTACAGCTCCACCAAACCAGGTTTTCCAGCTGCTCCAGACACCAACGTGTACATCTGCGGAAGAGGCTGCTGCTGCTGCTGCTGCTGCTGCTGCTGCTGCTGCTGCTGCTGCTGGTGCTGCACGGGTTGGGAGGGCTGTGAGGGCAGGCGGGCCGCAGCGGGCCGACTAGTGGTCGTCTGTTGGGGCGACTGAGGGTCGCTGCTAAGCTTCCAGTGGAATCTCCGTTGACTGCATCAACTCCTGGCCCAAGCAGAATGCCATGTACATCGCCAACCGCAACAACTGCAACCGTCAGAAATCCTTTCAGGAGACTGTTGGGGTCAATTGTATCTTTCATTAATTGACTAATACTTGACACAAATACTTGAAAGTTGGCGCCCCAGTATTCTACATGTAAACTTCATCTAAGTTTGACACAAAGAGATCATATAGTTATGTACGAAACTTGACCCCTCGTCCTCTTGTCATTGCAATTTTCGCTCCAACGGATAGAAAAAAAATCAAACTACTGCGAAAAAACAACCGTCCTAACCTGCGGGGTTTTGAAAATACTTCCCATGCTTGCATCCCTCGACATTTCAAGTAGAAATATTCTTAGCTATTAAGTTAGAGATGTACGACGACATCGCTTCAACATTTCAAAAGTTTGTGTCCCAGGAAAAATAAAATTTGGTTTTTGTTGATGCTGCTACAGACAGGTGTGGGGACAGCACCGGCCATGAAGACAAGGGTAGGGAGAGATGAGTTGTCAGGACCACAGACGAAATTATCTCTCGGCCTCACGCCGTGGTATGAAGACAGAGGACACGTCAAGGACGTAGAGCTGCCACGTAGGAGTAGGACGTATCACGTGAGTACTGGAAATCTTTTTTATAAAGAGGGGGGCATACCACGGCGTGCAAGTGGCAGAGATGGATGTTGTTTGTCAAAACAAGGCTCTGGCAATGCCATAGGTTATTCTTTGCCACTAGGAGTATATGAAAATGCTAAGCAAGTGCCTCACGGTGTAAAGTCTTTACCCTGTGCTGTATACTGTACATCATGGTAGTAGCCTTACAATTTGAGTCGGAAGGAGCAACCTCTAGACATCGTAATATTATGCCTGGACTGCGACTTTGACTGAACTTTAAAAAATCTCTGATGTGGTCGTACTCAGGAGCTGTAACTGTGTTTAGCTCCGATAGGAGCGAGTTGTGTCTGACCCCAAACTACTCGGATGTCCCTGATGGAAGCCTTCTCACCTTCTGCCAACTTTGCTTCAAAGAAACATATACTGTGTGTAAGTGTGTTCACCTGTGTGTGATTAACGACACATTGATATAGAACATGAACGCTGCCTCATACTCTCATCACAATTTACTTTGTCGGCCGATGTTTTATATTCTTGGTGACATTTCAGCTTACATTCTTCGTCTAAACAACATCCACACAGGAAATGACGAGTAAACTGTCTCGTGATATAAACTGCTTCAGTGCTACAAGTCCGCTTCTTTGATAAATTGAGCAACAAAAAAAAACCCAAAAACAAATGTTCAATAACATTAAATCGTACACATCAGTATACGAATAACACATACAGCCCATGCAGAGGGCGCTCTCTCACACACACACACACAGAGCTATTTTTAGAAAATCACACGTTCTCTTCTGACTCGCAGCAGACGACATGTGACGTCATACTCAGTTTCAAACGGAAGCTTTACATCATGGCGACAAGGGAATGTTTTTCTGTCGTCCTTGACAGCCTTTCCTATTCGACTTCCTGATTTCCCCGGACATTCTTTGCACTTGCGGTCCGAGAGAGATAATGAGTGATAAGTAATTAATGCAACAGTCGATGACAGGTTACAAACAAACAAGAACAACACACGACAACTTAGTAGAACGGGTAGAGGCTGCAAGAACAATGACGGGCGACTAATTATGTAAGAGCCAATAGAATTAAACTACATCGACAACAATGATGACGACAAGCCTCTGGCACGTCCTCTGTAGATGGAAAAGGATTGTTGAAGGCCACAGTCAGTAGAGAGTTTTCAATGTGACGTATTTTGACAGGGGCGTCACGTCACCAGACGCCAGTTTGACACAACAGGTGGCAAAATGTGTGAAAGCATTTTGAGCGAATGGTCTGTGTTGTCTGGTGCCAAACCACTACTGCCACAGTCCGGCTGTTGCCTTGAGGATGATTCATCATAGAATAATTAGCTAGATGCTCAAGTCGGAATCACCTGCCAAAATGGCATCTCATGCAGTCTCGGCTACAGCGAGGTGCTTGGTCTCGGTAGTCCAACACTGTAGGAACTAAACCCCGTTATAACTGAATGCAAACGGCAGCAGTCAAACCTTCTCACCGTTGCTAGTCATCAGGGACTACATTAACCGCCAGTGTGACCAGCGATAGGGCATCAAACGCCAGACCAATCAGAGAGAGAGAGAGAAGCTGTTGGCTTACCTGTCGTCTGCAGCGAAACTGGAAGCACCAGTCTGGCAGGTGAGGCCATGGCCACACACAACTACAGGGGAAGACGACACTGCCAAGACGGATGTCACAGGTGTTGCCTGCTCCCATATAAAACGCTTTTTTTTTCGTCTTGCATACCTCTGCAGTTATGATTGTTTAAGCGCCGCTACGACAGCCAATGAACAACAAGGTTCCATGCACAGTCCTTTGGACATTTATAATGTCTGTGAAATGTCGTCCTGGTCTTCTTGCTTTCCTTTCAAATAAATTAAAAGTTAGGCGTCCAAAGGCTGCCTGGTAGGGTTGGACAAAGCGCAAACTGCCAGCATGCTCACTGAGCTGTGACGAGCTCCTCGCTTCCACACTCGCCATGGAAGCTATATTATCTGAAACAATGAGACTGTGTTCACTAGCTGTTTTAGCTTGCCCTCTTTTTATCAGCATACATTTAGTGTTGTTTGTTATCCACAATGATTACACTTTACATTCCCGCTATCCACACGCAGTACCCGTATGCTCCTATCAACACAACGATTATTCATGTCAGACACAAAACTAAACTGTATTGTACATATCCCATCACCGATCATTACCTCAACAGAAGTGTACACGAGTGTTTAGCATGGAACATCTCAGTGTAAACACAACATAGAACAGTGTGGCTCAGCAGGAGAGAATTTCTCAAGAGTGGGTCGAGTTGTCAGGTCAGCTTCAAGCGCGCATTGAGAAGACAAGAAGTTTTGCAGAGGCCATCAGTGACAGCCTCAGGCTGCTTTGTAACAATCCCATTGCTCGCCCACAAAAGAACGACTTATTTCAAGTCTGTTCACAAAGTGTGCTTCAAGGTATGGGGGTGGATGGTTTGAGGAGGAGAGGGCATCATTTGCAGGCAGGTGAGCAAGATGTCTCCTTCACAACAAGTCCTTTGTTCCGGTTAGTATCGGGTCTCGGAGATAAGTACACAGTACACAGTACACAGTACACATATTTTCCTCTGCACTGGGAAGACAAGTTCTTCCCTCGGTTTCTCTGAGGCAGTGAGAGGTTTGAGAACAAAGGGTTTGTGTGGCTGGGGTGTGGTAAACATAAGTTACAAGGGTCTGGGAAGGTCATTGTCTCCTCAAGGTAGACCAGTACATGGGAAGTGTGTGTGTGCGTGTGTCTCTGTGTGCGTGTGTGTGTGTGGTATGTGTGTGGTATGTGTCTCTGTGTGTGTTACCTGTTAACAAAACTAACACACATATGGTCGCACTGCCTCAGTCGATGACATTAGTGCCATCTGGAAGAACTCGATCCTCATAAACAAATCGCGAACTTCTGAAGACAAACTACAACTGCTGTAATAGAATACAGAGGGTGTCACAACGAAACACTTGCAAGACATCTACAAAAATTAATGTACACGCTAGACATACTTGAGACACTTTTAGAACGAAAGGCTGTCACAACGGGCTTTACTTACCTTGATTTAACGGTAGAAACTTTTACAATCCACACAAGGCACGAGTAGCACGAGAGAAGCACGCACTTGCACACGAACACGCACGCACGAGCGCATACACACACACTACAAATAGAAAATAAAAAAATGAGATTAAAGTAAAAAAGAGAATGGAATCATAAAAGATAAGTACTACACACAAACCTCTTGTAAGACTTTCTCATAAATATGTTTCATGCTACCATACATTTAACTGTAGCTATAGCCGTGTCTAGTACAGTGGTATAGCTCTCCAACAGTTAACATCTCTGTTACATCCGCACTGTCTTCACTGTTTCAGCCCATGCTGGAATGTTAGAATGAGGAATGATAAAGCTGACTGTAAAAAAAAAGCCTTTTCGCTGCACAAAAACAATGAGAAGCTCAGTCCTGTAGTAAGAGATGAATTGCGCTGTTTGAAATAGAATTTTGCTGCTGCAAGTAAGTGCGTGTGTGTGTGTGCGTGTGTGTGCGTGTGTGTGCGTGTGTGTGTTCGTGTACGTGTGTGTGTGTGGAGTTCCGTGCTGCAGTGTCTCATGGTTAAAACCAGAAATGCATATTTTTCCTCTATTCTTACTTCATCTGTAGTCTCTTCCTCCTCCATCACAACATTCCCTAACCTCCAAGGTCTATACATAAGAGAGAACATCCTTCCCTCAACTCTACAATGGCCTCCTAACTCAAAATTATGTTTTCAGAGCGTTAGAAGACTGTAGCTTCCTTTTCTTCAATTTTAATGCTTGTTGTGACGTTTCCTTCCTGCTTCCCTCACTCGCTCCCTGCGTCCTCTCGCACATTCTCTCTCTCTCTGTGACGCGCGCTCACACACACACATTAAGCTTCATTCCTTTGGCCTACATCTTTCTTTCACTCCTTTGTCACCTTAATCGTGCCCACAGTTATAAATAAGCGTGAACTGTCCACATTAGAGAGCCATCTCAAAACTAGAACGGAATTTTAAATGAACTGGTGCTTTCTGTTTTCGCATAAGCCGCAAAAAAATGTTACTCTGAGAAGGATTAGGTAACAGAAATACAAAAATTATGGGTGCTTAGTCATTCCTGGAGCCAGAGCTACATTAGCAGCTTCTCAAGGAGGAGGGAGAGGAGAGCAATCAACCCGTGAGTGCGTGAAGCGGGGCGAGATGGCGCGTGCTGTCTGTCACTCTTTCTCTCCTTTGTGCTCGACGAATACATCTGTGGTTTACAAATGAATGTATTCATTCATCAATTCCTAATTTCAACAATTGACAAGACTCCACCGGTGTCACAAGTGCCAAGAAAGAAAAATAACAAATATGGGAGGCTAAAGGTAATTATCGTTAAAACAAAAATATAACCATCAGCATTCATAGATTCTGCATTATCTAAACACCCAAGCAAATACTATAAGTCACAAAAGAATGAGTATGATTAGTGATCTTGGAGAAGAATGACAGTCTAATGACCATCACAAGCAAAGAACTACGGCTGTTGATGTCCACGTGTTGCTATGACATCGCCGTGTGACGATGATGTTGAAGCACTGATGTCCCTGTGAGGAGATGTCATCATGGGGAGAGGGTTACCCGCTCTCTGGCTTCCTCCCCATCCCACCATGCTTCATCTCGCTTATTACGAGATCACCACACAAACATAAATCCTTTCTAGTCACGAGACTGCTGTAAAAAAAAAAAAAAACTTAATAAGGTTGGGTGGCTACTAGGTGTTGCGAGCTTGGTCTCGGTGCTGAGAGAATGGGATGCCAGTCACGTGCACAGAGCAAAACTCGTGCTTGTGTGCGGTGTAATTAGTGCCGAGAGAACCTCTAGTAACGAGGGTTCATGGAAACAGTACAAAGCAACCTTCTACAACAAGAAAAAGGAGAACTCAATCAAGAACAACAACAATACTACAGCACACAAAAAATAATAAATAATAACACAACACAACAACAAAATAAAAAATATCAACAAAACAATTAAAATAACAAGAAAAACAAGACCCACAACAAGAACCAACAAGACAAGAAAAAATAAAAACAACACATCAACAAAAGAAAAACAAAAAAAAAAAAAGCACACACACACACACACAAGAAGAAAAAAATAACAAAAACAAAACAAAGAAAAGCAACAGAAAAGACTACCTCTACTACCACCTCCACCACCACTATCATTAGTACCACCAGCAACAGCAGGAAAATAAAAAATAAAAATAAATACATCTTCAGCACAATCCGAAAATTACTGCAGTTCAAATATCTAGTAATTGCAGGATGAGAATATCAGGCAAAGACCAAACAGATGCACATTAAGTCCAGAGGATTGCGTGTGAAAACAAGCTTTCCCCCGCCAGACATGTTATTAGAATGTTTGTTCTCAAGCTCGGAAGATGAAGAATGAGAACACGCAGGTGAACATCATGCTTCAAGGCACAGATGAAAGGCGTGTGTGTGATTTAGAGAGATAATAAAACCTCCGCTCGTAATTTCAAAGAAAATTAAAGGAAACATATTTTCCTTTTAAATTGTGTCTCGTTATTGCCTTAATATAGATTTTAATCAATTTTATGAGAGATAATTTGAGAAGAATGGAACTTTTAGTTTTACTTTATTTTGCGGATTTTTTTGTATGCGTCACATAAAAAAATCAGTTTGAAAATGTCTTATTACGAGTGGCCAACACCCGATGGAAGGGAGAGTATTTGACTAAGAAGAGTATTAGCTTGTCTAAATACGAGACAGATTGTAGTTCGCTTTTTATTTATTATTTTTTACTGTTTTTTTTATATTTTTAATTTACTGGAGGATTACACTCGGGATGTCATAGAAAACAAGCTGCGGTCTTTCTTTGAACTGTTTACAAATTTAAACTATGAAATGTTTTTATCTCACATCCCACTTAAATCACAGTTTTAACATTTGCATGTACGGTGCCTGAATCTGAATAATTCCCACACAATTCAGGGGAGGCAACTACAAACCTAGCCGCGGTAATCAAAGCAGCGTTTTTGCAGTTTGCCTCCCTTGCGGTTTCGACCGCCAGCATCCTCTTCTCCCCACTCCCTGTGCTCTCTCTCAAAAAAAAAGTGGGTTTAGGAAATTGGAGAGTAGGGTCTCATCATCACCGAGAATCGACCGCCTGGGCTGAGAGGAGTGCGAGCAAGGGATCGGGGGCAGGGAGGGTGTGGTGAAGAGGGGGGCGGGGAGCTTAATTTGGCGCACGGGCACTGCGCGAGCGAGCAGGGGATGCTGTGACTCAGTCCCTCCGGGAGAGATAAGATTATCGATACATCGAAGACAGGAGTGTCGCATACATCACAACTTTCACCGACTTGCGAATGACTCTGTGCACGACACACACACACAGACAGACACATAAATATGACAACACCTAGGCGAAATCTGTTCATCTGTTTTCCTGTCTGCTGTTCAGTGAGAATGTAGTAGTGGGTGAGCGGGTGGAGGTAGTTTAGAATAGGGGGTAGTTCAAGATGTTACACGTTCAGTTGTTCTATATACAACTTTGATCAAGAGATTGCTGGCGAACGTAGGTATGTATACTACATACGTGTCTTCTTTTCCTCCATGACTGAGATAAATGCATGCGATTTCCATACATGCATAAAAGTATACATACAGTATGTAAATAATAGCTATAGTTAGAAGTCATTAATCGCAGAGAAGCACAGACTGGTTAAAAAAAAAAAAAAAGCTCTGGCAGCGCCAAAGCCAGGACCACGAGGTCCCTGACGACTATCGCCGACTGTTGCTGGCAGCGCTGCTGATACCATCTTTCACACAAAGCCGCCCCCGATGCTTATCCTATGACTTACACTCCCCTTCTCCTCCCTACAACAGCGCAGACTCAGCCCACATTCTGGAGTAAGGAGTCGGACTTCTCTGGACTCGAAAATCCATCGCTGGCTCACAAAATGGATTCAGTTATTCTATCTCGGGTTACATCAGGTTTGTCAATTTGCGGACTGACCGTTTGGATTGTGGAACTCAACTCTGTCGGTGTGTCAAAATGCGTGTACTTGAACTTCAATTATAGTCATTATAGCTTCCAGATCATATCTGTATCACGTGACACTACCACGTGATCGAAGCTACAATTCGAGTTACATCTGTTTTCATCACATGTCCCTAGCCCAATAGATGCAACTTTCGCCCAACTTTCGCGGTTTTCTGTCTTTACTGGGTGTTGTCTTAATTTATTTGCCTCTCCTTGAACCAAGGATCGTGGTTGCAAGTACTGATAATCTTGAGAGTCCATACCTCTTTATCTTGCGATTCTTTTCTTTTTGTAGAGAACATAGAAACATTTATTTCGTTGTTATTCTCTTGTATACCTTAGAATTTGTGTCTTTGTAGGAGATACGAATCGATTGTCCTTCATCTCCATGGATATATATACTGCAAATCTGCTGTCAGGGTCCAAGTCTCTCAACATCAAACCAGATAACCTGATGCTGGACAGAGATGTCGATGTTTTCAGATTTGTCTGGGCTCTTCTAAAAAACAAACAAAGAAACAACCAAACATTCAAAAACACTAATTATCGCCTCATCTACCTATGACACAAACAACCGATGAATATCTTGACAAACATCGTCGTCAATTGCAGTTAATCTGCATGAAGTCGGAGAGGTTGCTAGATTAATTCGTCTTGCATGAAAATATACCTAGATATGACTCAAAGAGAATGAAGAAAATGTAGTGTCCGGGGAATAAACGTGTCGGCCAGCATTGGAACAGGTGTCACTGACATCAATCCAGAACTTTCCGATCCAGTGTCAAGAAGCGAGAGCTGCAAGCCTTTGCGTTCTAGTCGCACCCGATCTCGCAAGATGTTGAACCGTACTTCCCGAAAGTTGTTGCACTGCAACAAAGCCGAGCAAACTACTTGTATACAATTAATAAACTTTTCCAAGTCCTTACACAGGGCCAAGGAGGTGTCGCCAGCGCCGCCAAGAACCCAGCACCATCGAGCGGTCCACTTGCACGGCAGTTCCGCCCTCCTGTCAAGTGCCTTCAGACCTGCCCCTCTTCACGGCGCTCCCTTGCTCCCCCCGATCCGTGCCTTCTCTCGAGGCCAGGGGTGTCGACCATTGCGATGGCTAATTATGCCCTCCGTGCTAAGCTACCCACGGCTCCTGCGCACAAAAAGGCTGTCCCTTTGATCTAGCGACTGTCGCACTCCAGACAAAGACCTCGGCGGTCGTGACCTCCGGAGGTGACCTCTGTGCCCCCGAGAGAGCGCGGCGTTGCCCCTTCGCACCGCAGTGATGAAAATGGAGACGGAGCTGTCAGCATGTTGCAAGTGCGACTTCCGCGCTCCTTACTGCCCTCTCCTCCCACTGTCCCCCGAGGACAAGACAGCTGGCAAAGAAGACCAGAGAGGCTGATGAAAGAAAACAAAAAAAGTCCATCTTTTGTCTGTGAAGGTCGCTCGATCAGTGGTAGCCATGGTGGACTGACAAGGACCAACGAGTCTGTCGCAGTCAGCTTTTCAGTGATGTATCTGTGTAGCGAACTGTTACACTGACAAGCAGGCATACCTGTGAGAACAACCGCTTCCAGATTGAGATGGCTGGGTGAGGAGAGAGAGAAGAATTGTGACAGCCTGATGTTCCAAAGTCTTCTACCATGAAGCAGCCATGACCTTCCATTTTCTGGCAATTTTACCAGGAAGAGGAGATTCCATAAAACAATAAAATAAGAACTGCAAACAAGCAATCGGCATTGGGAAACTGAGCCTGGAGGAATGCCCTGTGCCCTTAGAGAGAGAGAGAAAAAAAAGAAGAAAGGAAAACAACTGAAGGAAGCTCAGCATTCTTCAGCCAGAGCATGAGATCACAACAGCGCTCGGCGTGCGTGTGTGTGTGTCCGTGTGTAGTTGGAGGAGGGTGGTCACTTGAGGGTTTGAATGTGTAATGGAAGAAAATCCTTGTTGGCTTTAGTTGAATTTCGCGTGCAAGAGCGTCGTTCTCTGTGACCGTTTGTCTGACTAAGAGAAGGGAGTAAAAAAGACCTCACCTTAAAAAAAAAAAAAAGCCGTCTTCCTTGCATAACGTTGATTTTTTTTTTTTTTTTTTTTTTGAAGAATGGATGATTAATAATATCTTAAAACCTCTTAGCGCAAACTAATATAATCACATCCAGTCACTCAGAAACCTGCACGCGAGAACATGCGTTGGCAGGATAGTGTTCATTATCCTCCTTCCTTCACTCCCACATGAGCAAACACTACACGCACGAAAACGAGCACACGTGCACGCACACCCTCTACCAGCGCGCGCACGCGCACACACAAGTGCATACACACAGTTATATGAACACATGATACATACAAACACATAATATATATGCACATCATCTACATTTAAACGCGCTCACACGCACACATGCTGAGCCATACCTACATCCTCTTGTTAAAACAACATTTATCTTGAGATAGCTGAGAATCCTTAAAATATGGTTTCTCTCTCTATTTATATATCGCTCGCTTTCTTTCTCTCTCTTTCTCTCTCTCAAAGTCTCTTGTTCGTTCTCGCTCTCTCCCGTTTCCTTGCTGGCATCTCTCTGTTTTATAAAAGCGAGAAATCCTATTATTTTCACGGCTTTGTGGAGACACGAAATGTTGTAATTCTGTTAGTTGGTTACGGCAAGAAATTATGAGATTTCCGCCGTCGGGCTGCTTTGTGTTTTTAGCCGGCAACAGGATATTCTTGATTCCGGACCCACTGGTGGCAGCGACGCATGAACGCGTGAGCTAGTTATCCATCAGGGAAACGGTCACAACCGAAAAATGCAGCTTATGACAGTTTATAACCACAGATGCTAACGGTTTTCAGAAAAAGACAGTGCAAATAATTAGTGGACCTGAGGCCATTTAACTTTTATTGCCACATCCACTTCACCAAGGATATAATGAGCTTAACAATCAGCATGCAGATGAGTAGTTGCTCCAAGCTTTATTTTGTTTTTCTTTCAGGTTTTATTTTGTTTGTTTGCTTGTTTTAAGTCTTTTGGATTTTGTGTGAATAAGATTATTTAACAATCCTTGACCTACCCAGCTATCTCCTATCACACCTCTATATTGATATGTGAAGTAATAGAATAATCATGATCGTCATCATAGAAGAAAAAGAACAATGTCAGGACACACCTGCTTGTAATTCTGTTTTCAAGACGAGAACATGTCTCTGCTCCGACTGGTGTGTAATCATTGTAAGATATCGGAATGAAACATTCAAGAGAGATCCCACAGCTAAGTTATTATTGGGTTAGGTGAATAATTAAAAAAAAAAAATGAAAGGAACAAGATAGCAAAAATCTCGCTTTACTGGGTTGAAGAGTATGTGATGAGTACAGAGCTGATTTAAGAAATCTGTTCGTCACTTGCCAAATGTTGTTGTGTGAAAACGGACGGGACGGAAATTGCTCGTCTTGAACTCCTTGCTCCAGGGCCCGCCGCCAGTGTTTGCCGTCATGCGGAATGTTCGTCAACTGACAGTAAGTATGTTTGTCGCAAACGGTTTCCATCATCCAGCACCTGCTTTTCTGTCAGCCTCTTGCCGCGGAGTTTCGCTCAAAATTAATGAAGGGCGAAGGCTGCGGTGCGTGACACGAAGGGCCAAGAACTGCTGGACGCGAGAGCCCTCGTCACCGAATGGCGGCGGATTTCACGCATCAATACAGTGTTTCGTTTTAACTTCTAATAAAACTGAGCTCGTCAATGCCGAGGGCAGGTGCAGTGCACGTTCGCTTCCTCCCTCTTTTTCTCCAGGCGACCTCTGCGAGAAAGGACAAAGAACGGTCACTGCCGCAGCTTTTCGTTTGTTGTCATGGCAATTGTTGACGTCATTGCGCAGCCCAACAGTTGTTGTGTTCTGTTGCTACAGAACCGGATGTCTGACCAGCATGTTCTTCAGATGATGGTCTTCCAAGTCTCACATTTGCAAACAAATGAATAAAAATATGCGAAGAAAAAAAGATGCGGTTGAAATTGTTTTCCGTCTTAAAATGGCAGCGAAAACGAAGTTAAATTAAATTATTTAAAAAGGAAAGGACAAATGGTCAACAACCTTAGGAACAAACAAACAAAAACAAACTACAAAAATTAATGGGGAAAAATGAGAAGTTGGATTAAAAACGACTAGACATCATGATGATGATGATGATGATGATGATGATGATGATGATGATGAAGATGACAGACACGTCATTAGGGGGAGAGACATGTTTTCCATACTCTGAGGTTCATTGCCGTGGCAGGCTGTCATCGATTGTGGCGATGTACGTGCGCAGTAAACCTACTTACATGTCCAACACAGTCGTCGCCCGACGATCGCTTTGTTATCCATGCAGAGAGCAGGATGGCGAATGTCATTAGTGCAGCGAGCGGCCTCGGATTTCACTGATGATTCAGACAGGGTTACAGATGAATAAACATGCTTCTGGTGCTGATACAGCCACAGGGACTCAGTAATGTATGGTGTTGGAGACTTCTAACCTCTGTCTCTCTCTCTTCTTGGTGTGTTTTCCTTTGTTGATTCAATCCGATACTTTGTAATTATCGGCGGCCTCCATATAACAGTCACATTCTCCTTTGAAGTCTAACGACTAATTACTTATCTACGCAACGCTAGTTTGCTTTCTATTAAAAAGGTCAAAAATGTTTATCCAGGTCACAACTCTTTGTTAAGGTTTTTAAAAATTTTATGATGTTTTGGTCTCTCCTTTTATTCGCTCGCTTGCTGTCATTCTTTCGTCCCTCCTTTCCCTATATCCCCCTCGCTCTTTCTTTCTCTCTCTCTCTCTTTCTTCCTCTTTCCTCGCTCTCTTCTCACTCACTCCCACCGCTTTCTTGTTTGTACCTCTTTCTGCAGCACATCCTTAACCATCCCCCACCATTGTGTGTGGGGAAATATGTTATTATTATTATTATTATTATTATTATTATTATTATTATCACGGGATGGATATCTGTTCATTTAAGGGTATACAAATGGTCACGCATTGATTTGTTAGCACACATCCCACAAGCCAATGCACAAAGATACACAGATAACAGCGTGATCCCCCTTTTCTACTCGGGAGGGACCGAGATCCCAGAGGCAGCGCCGGAGATACCAGTCATAGCACCGCATGTTTCAATTAGTGTAAGACTGTCTTCAATTAATAACGAGATTTATTGAAGAATTTTGCAGGTTAGTTGAGTAGCTTGTGTTAACTGTGAGATTGCAGTCTCTAATTCTCCTTCTGCTTCTCTGTTCCTTCCATCTCTCCCTTCCTTCTACTCTCCCCTGTCTATCCTCTCTTTCTCAGTTAATCGTGATGCAGTCCCCGGAATATCTCAACAGGGTTGGCAGGTTACATTATTTTTATTATTATTCATCGACACTCCAGCGAACCCCTACTCTCCTTTTTTCTTTTTCTTCTTTTTTTTTTCACTGTTTTCCTCACTCATTTCGCCTGCACCTACCGCGACACACATAGGTCGTAACTTACTGAGAATTATCCTCGCCTGGCTTCCAGCAGACGAAGAAGTGAGAATCTTCCTCCTTGCAATGAGGTAATCGTGACAAGAATAGCAGAGACCCCTAGCGAAGCAAGGCCCTTAACCCACCAGGACGACGGAGGCTGTGGCGTGATGTGTTTTGAACACGTTCTGACAATTCTAATTAATTTCACTATGCTCTTATGGCACTTATCTTCCTGCACGCATCTGAAAGGTTTCTTGACGCAGAAGACAAGTCCCCGATAAGAAGAAAAAAAGAAAGAAGAGAAACAACAAAAAAATGGAGGAAAAAATCGGCAGAGAATAGGCGTGGCAAGTAGGAAGGGTTGAGAGGAGAGTAACAAGCTGCCTTTTGGCGTGACCTGAGTGCTCTGCTGCATTCATCCCGTCTGATTGCCGTGCATTCACTCCCTCCATTCCATGTATTCAATAGGTGCACTCCTGGGAGCACCAGGACCTGGAGGAACCTTCCCAGCGCGCATGCGCACAGGACACTCCGAAGGCGAGCTGTGTACGTATTCCCGGGGCTCAACTTCCTCCCTTCATTGGCCTTCATTCTTCCTTCTTTCCTTTCTTTTCTTTCCTCCCTCCCTCCACCATTCCATGCTTTTTCCTCCCTTGTAGAGAGTAACATGCGGAGTAACACGTGCGGTATTACCTCGGGGGGCACTTGGTGTCTTCCAGATGCCCGCTGTCGTGTAATGTGAATGTTGTGTACAACAGAGACCCGCACATTATCGTCATCATCTGTAAAAAGGAATTTTCTAGAGACTCTTTCATTTCCATGGCGAATGTACCGACATCACGTCGCCACGCCCTGCCTAGTAATCCGCAAATGCGGCTTTATTCAGAAAAAGCTTTTTGTATGAATAATAAAAATCTAATCCTTCTTTCTTTTGTAGCGTCTTGCACTATTCATCATTATAATACAAACAGTAAAAAAATAATGTTGCACAGGGAATCCATGTGTGTGCTTGCGCGTTTCCGTGCGTGCGTGTGTGTGTGTGTGTGTGTGTTTTTAGTATATGCGAGTTGCTCTTCCATATGTCACTTGTATTTTGTTTTACATTATGGACTGGCTGAGTCAACAGATTCTATTTACACGAAAATACAGACACTGGCTTTTTCTGTCTCCAGACTCTCTCAAACTTTTGTCTTTGGGTGTAGGAGGAATGTCAGTGTTTCCCTCTTATGTTCGCGCTGTCTTGTGTGTACCTGACCTGGGTAGGCCTCTGGGTACCCTGAAGACACCCTTTCAAAGCTGACAAACGCGACCGTGTGACGTAGAGACAGAAGCACGGCGACAGTGACGCACAGGGATACGAACACTGTACCAAGTCGACCACGCATGGCACTGAAGGGCGAGACAGTCTGACTCGGGAACCTCCTGTGTGATGTATCTCAAATTTCTGGATTTCTCGTGCCCTTTCCTAATATACTTCGTGGTTAGGTACCCACCTACTTCCCAAGACTCATCTGTCAGGGGCTGTCACTGTGTTCGGCGCTGCTCTCCCCTGGTAGCTTCAGCGCAGGCGGTGTGACCAATCAGCAGGATAACTGCGAGACGTTTTTTCCGCAGAGAGAGAGAGAGACTTACTTCTGGTGTCTACAGCAACAAATCTCCATTTTCTTTTAGGTATCTGCAAACTTAGAGAGAGGAACTTTCCTGGGAAGCTTATTACCTCCCCTTGCGATTTCAACAGTTCGATCTCGAAAGGTTTCCCGCAGACGGCGCAGTATTTTTCTAGGGATGGAGATGGGGGTGGAGATGAGGAGGGGGCCACCCGAGCACAGCAACCTTTAGTAGTAATGATAGTATTACTTAAAGTTTTAGCGAAACTTGCAGATACCTTAAAAATCTTCTTAACTGGACACTTTTTGTCGAATATGTTTGTTTAGTCTACCTGTTTTCAGTGCAAAAGGTCAAGGTCAATGGCGCCATAGATGCCGTTAGTATTTGAAAGTGGTTTACTGTGACTACGCCACGTGGCTGTAAAAGGGGGAGCCTTCCATCTTGACCTCTATTGATGTATCGGGTATCGAATTCCTGCCGAACAGATGTTGGATGAAAGAGTTTTTCAGCAACCACTCCGAGCAGGCCTCCGAGCTGCCATTTTGTACTCAGTCAAGCGCACTAACGGTTTTTTCAGTGACGTCACACTCGATAATGTGTGTCTGCTTAAGAAGGCTCTTGAAGGGTTTAAGAAGATTTAGTTAAGATCCGACTGCATTTGCTTGAGGCTTGTGGACACATTATGTGAGAGTGGCTGGCAGCTTCTACGACCTTGGCATGAACCTGTTGGAGGAGAGTGTAGACTAGTGTAGACTAGTGTAGACTAGTGTAGTCTCGTGTAGCTAGGTGTAGACTAGTGTAGCCTGTTGTAGCCTAGTGTGCACTGGAGTAGACTAGTGTAGCCTGGTGTAGACTAGCCTGTTGTAGACTAGTGTAGCCTGGTGTAGACTGGTGTAGATTAGTGTAGCCTGGTGTAGACTAGTATAAACTGGTGTAGCCTGGTGTACACTAGTGTAGAGTGGAGTAGACTGATTTAGACTGGTGTAGTCTAGTGTAGACTAGTGTAGCCTGGTGTAGACAGAGCTCAGGCTGCGTCAAGCTGTAGACTGGTGTAGCCTAGTGTAGCCTGGTGTAGACTAGTGTGGCCTAGTGTAGACTGGTGTAACCTGGTGTAGTCTAGTGTAGACTAGTGTAGCCTGGTGTAGACAGAGCTCAGGCTGCGTCAATGACGAGATGTACTGTGCCAGTCTCTGTATCGAACACCGATAGTGAAGTGCTGAACATAACGGGCATCGATCTCACCCAGTATTCACCGTCTTCATGGCAGTAACAGTTATAATGTTTCTAACGACTGGTCTGCCTCATTCTCTCTTTTTATCCATATCTCCTTTTCTCTTTCTCTCTTATCCTATGTCTGTGTTGTATTTCTCTTTTTTGTTCCTTTCTCTCACTCACACACACACACTGGCAGGCAAAATGCAAGAAGCTGCATACATTGGCATAGCCCCTTGACCTAGCGATCGTAGTGGGAATGAAGTGTAAGTGGTTCACCGTGTAAAAGACGCAACATGGGGAAGGCAGATCCAAATATTTCTCTTTTCGCCGCCTCACACCTTTCGTGATAAGCCAGGTGCACGCACTGTAGTTCAGGTGTTGAAAACCTCCCTGTCTTACCCTCTTTCCCCCCTAACGCTCCTCTACAGGGTCATCACCAGCTCCGAACACCGGGAGGGCCATTGCACCTCCAACCAGTTTTTAACTATTCGGAAGATGAATTAAAAAAAGACAGCCAGCGAGACTAAGGAGAAATATCTGCGGGTTTCCAAGAGCCACGCTGGTCGATGGCATGAAAATTCCTGGCTCAGCTGATCCATTCTGCGCAAATACACGCACTGCGCATGCTTCATCGCACATTCGCATCACGTGACTATTGGCATTGTCAATTTGTAATCTCTTTAATAAGAGCCTGCCCCTTCTCTCTCTCTTTGTCACTCTTTCCTCTCCCTCCTGCTCTCAACCACTGAACGATGTTTCCACTCGTCCTCTATTCCCTCCCCTGCCCCTCAACACGCACCTTCTTTCCTTCCTTCACCCGCTTCACCCGAGTTTTGACACCAGTGTTACCTTGTACGGCTTTATTTGCGTTGCCATGGTTACTGTAGACAGGACTGGCGACGGAGGAGTCTTAATGGGATCTTGACAGAAGATGTCTGTGACAGCGCCCCGCTGCGCCAGACCATGTGTGCAACCTTTGGGCAGGAATCGAGGCAAGGAGGGAGAGAGGTGGCAGGAGAGGAAAGAAAGAAAAAAAAGGGCGGGGAGGTGGGACAAAATCTCTTAAGCAGCAGACGACCGTTTCCCTCCCAGCACTCCCCCCCCACCCTTCCCACCATTGATGGAAGCAAACGACCAGCAACGATGTCCACGAAAATTCAAGCGCACGCACGCACGCATACACACACTCAAGCAAAAAAAAAAAAAAAAATTCGTTCTGGTTTCCATGACAACCTCTGGCGAGGAGGCGCGGCGTGTTAGTGTCTTTTCGCCCGGATACCGCGTGGCCAGCGGATACTGCCGGTTGCCGTACCAACACGGAGATAAGAAGTGAATGCTCCAGGCAGGGTGGTGAGTGGCTGTGGCCAGCTGCATGGCCAGGGTGTAAGTATGTAAGCATGCAGTGGTTAGTGGGATAAAGTCGGCTCGCGAGCTGAGGTTTATATTTCACCGGCGAGAGCGACGAAAAGTCACTGAATGTGAAGTTGAGGAAACTGATACACCGGTGTATCACTGGATAGTCCTTCAGTTTGTTCCTGGCATTCAGGGTTGGGTGAATAGGGAAGATAATATGAGGATAGAAAGGTATTTGATGAGAAGGTATTATTGAGTTCTGCTACTTCAAAGTTGGGGTGGGGTGAAGCGGAGATGGACACAGAAAGAAGAGGAACTGAAAAGACATTTTATATAGTTGACAGAGATGCCCCCGGCGGTGATCGGTGAGGACCTGACACAATACTTTAGCAAGCCTGAGTGAGCTCCTTATTCCTCACCGCTGCTTAGCCAGGTGTGGGGATGAAGATAATACAGTCAGAAAGTAGTTCAACCTCGACGACAGGATTCACACACCGCAAAGGGACGAACTCTCCCGGTACACACAGAAGCTTTCAACGTGATTTCAACGTGATTCAGGGGACCATCGCTACATTGAAGCTTTCTCAATCACCGCTTCCTGCCACCTCTGTGATCATTTCTTCCTTGGTGGACGACAACAAAGACGATGATGATCATGATCATGATGATAATGATAATGATAGCAAGCCAGTGGCAGATCAACGGACGCAGAGAAAACGATGACACAGAAAAAAAAACGTACAAGAGAACGCATACAACGTTTATAACTAGTCACGTGACAAGCCGACGTGATGAATGTGTCATTAAAGAATAGTACCCCCATCTGGTGCATGTGTCAGGAACAGTAACAGGCCCCGGATGTTGTTAGATTACACAATGGCGCAGATCTCACTACACATATCTTTGAAATTGTACACCAGTAGATCAGGTGTTCATACGTGCTCAGTTGAGCCATACTACATCTATATATATATTATATAAGTTCAGGTAGCTGTATTATGCAATATTACTACAAGTAAGAGGGCAGACAATAACACACGTTCCCTAATCATAAGTACATTTCGTTAGAAGATGTAAGTGCATGTATAAGTACGTGTTATTTACGCCTGTGTAGATGCATGTCGCTAAGTCAGTTACAGAGCACAACCTCCCCCGAGCCTTGTTAGCTCCTCCAGACATGCCCGCCTGGTCTGAGGACACCACAGCAAAAATGTCGGATGTAAGCTTATTTTGCGACACGTAATCCGGTCTCCATGGAATAAACCTTCCCTTACCGGAAGGGAGCCCACTCTTCCAGGACGCAAAGATCTACTACAGGCTTCTCCCTAATGGCGAGGTGGGGTGGGTGGGGTGGGGAGCTGGGCGGGGTAGGGGGATCTCTTGACATTCAGTCCACAGGGTGGCAGAGAGTTCCTAGGCATCATGAAAACAAGAATGCTAGATACTGGATGGACAAGCGTATTGTTACAAGACTAGAGCCACTCGGGTACACAACCCCATTGTTAAAAGAAGGTAGGAGTATTAGTATCCAGACACCACGATGTGACCGGGAAACCCGACCGTGTGTATCGGGTGGTGATATCTAGCAGTGGGTAGTCAAATGATGTGCACGAGGAGCAAATTGCTGCAAAGACACCACCAGCCTGTCTGCATCAGATATTCCTCCTGTAAGTCGCAATATTCCTCATATGCCGGTGAGGCGACCAGGACACCCGACCATGTGTATCGGGTGGTCCTGATGGCAGCTTATATAGGCATGATTCGTCTGGTTTTGAAACTTCGAGAGTAGAAATTATTGCTGCTGCAAGGGCAGGGACTATCTGCACGTATATATAGGGACTATCTGCACGTCACATGCACGTCACTGTACATTAGAGGCTCATCTCTCTGTGCCCTGATGCACGTATTATACACCCGTGTAGGAGCTGCAGTCCGTGCAGGAGCTGCTTAAGCCAGACTTAAGGACGGATGATGATGATTAGCAGTAGTAGTGGGCGATTGGGTGCGTGTGAGACTCAAGGGCGATGTGTTTGTGTCCTCGTCCTGATTATTGCTGCTGCTGATGCAAGGTATGTTGCTGTGCAGGGCATCATAAATATTTAATTCTTTTGCTGCTTCCCTCACACACTCCGCCTCCCGAAATCTTGGCGAAGAGGGCGAGCGCTGGCAGAGTTCCAGAGACCCAAGGACGTCTCTTTCTGTCCGGAGGGGGGAGAGAGAGGATGGGGGTCATCGCCGCGATCCTGGAAGTGCCAGACACCAAAGACAGTTAATGACGCGTACTGGCCGAAGCAAGGGAGGTAAAAAGTGTGATCTTGAAGTAGCTCGCTGTGACATGTGACGTTGCAAGCAAGGGGAGATCACCCTGTGGCACACATGGACGATCATTTCCTCTTGGACCGTCTGACGCCCCTGCCTCCTCTCTGCGTCACTTTCCTCCCGACAAGGGAGGTAATTCTGTGTCATGAGGTGTAAACGGAGATTGGGCAACATGTGGGCCACTTGCATCCTTGGTCCTTCTTTCCCTGCGACTGCAAAGCAGTACTCGTGTAACACACTCACACACTCACACAAACACACTGTATGACAAAATGGTGGAGTCACGTGCATGCCTCCTGGCATCGCCTCACGCTCCGGTTGCCATGGCATTTCTGGGTCCTGATGTCGTTTATTTGCGTTTCTAGAAGGAGACAGTCATTGTGGTTGACCAAACTTTAAAACACTTCTGCATCGTCGTGTCGAAACACACATTCCCCAGTCTACCGGCTTAAAATGGCCTCCACTCGACAGCCATGTTTGTCGTCTGGGAAGGTGGGGTGGAAGGTGGGGTGGCGGGAGGGGATGGCTGGTAAGCAAAGTGTTTTCACAGCACAAATCGTCCACAACGGCTCTTTGCGCCAACTTTGGCTGTACACAGACTTTGCGGCCAGTGAACAAAATATACACTCGGGAAAACACTCTTCATTCGCAAAGTCTTCGCCTTCAAAGTTCGAGAGCTTTTCTGAATCTTGGTGGAAGTTGTGAACAAATAATGACGGTTGAGACTTTTCCTCGGCGCGTCTGTCTGTCTGCCTGCCTGCCTGTCTGTTTGTTTAAATTTATATTACTATTTATTTTCTCTTCACGGAACACATCATAATAAAACTGTCTCAAGTACGCTCAAACTGAACAGGAACAACGGTAATTAGGGAGATAATTGCCATGAAGATAAGGCTAGATGAAAGACTGGGTTCACCGTGGATCAGGCAATGTGAACCGGATCTTCGGCGCCACATTAAGTAGTGTTACGTTTGTTTTTTGACAGAAGAATTAACATGGCCATGCTCGGCAGCCATCAGTCGGAAACCCAGACTGCAGCTCGCTGCTAATTGGTATTTTCGTCAACCTACATCTGCCACTGTTCATAAACCTACATCTGCCACTGTTCATAAATCTACATCTGCCACTGTTCATAAACCTACATCTGCCACTGTTCATAAATCTACATCTGCCACTGTTCATAAACCTACATCTGCCACTGTTCATAAACCTTCACCTGCCACTGTTCATAAACCTACGTCTGCCACTGTTCATAAACCTACATCTGCCACTGTTCATAAACCTACGCCAAAGCCAAGCATCAAACCACTCTCATTTCCACTCACAACAAGCGTGTTTACTCTGTGCATAAATTAACTTTCTTTTAATAATAATGTTAAGCTATTTACAGAGCACCTGTCTCCAGCAACAGCAGGAATCCAAGCGCGTGACAGTAAGACGAGTGCACGTGCATAGCCAGCTTCCCTGTCAACAAGACAAACTCTGGTCCCTGCACGGCATGATCACGTGACAGTCCACTGAAGAAACAAAACACGAAGATGAAGCGGTGATGAAAGTCACAGACAGTCCAACACAAAGAGAAAGTGGAGGAAGATGTACATCCACAAGTTTATGACGATGAAACCAGAACAGATCGTAGACAAAATAGAAAAACAGAGAGAGAGACAGGGAGAGAACTGCCCTCAGCAAGCCTGTAAGGCAAGGGGACATCACTCTCCCTCTTGAAAGGATACTTCCGGCTCACTGGTCCACACATGAACGAATGCACGTTTGAAATAGTTTGTTTTTGTGAGCGTGTATTTATTCTTGTGTGTGCGTATGTGCGTGCGTGAGTGTGTGTGTGTGTGTGCTCGCGCTCTCACTTTCTACAAGAAAATAAACACTCGCTCGTGATTCCCTTGATGTTTAATCAACTGCAGATAAGGCAGAGATCCCTCAAGGTGTAGTCTTGTAGAGATAGAAACCTCTTCCTGGCACTGACAGGCGAGGAAAACAAGAAGATATTTTTCTTCGCAGAGTTCATTCACATTGACGGGAGGTGATAAGATACAGAAGCAGCCCCAGATAAAACAGTTTGCTACAACAGCTTTCTTTCCGTGGAATGGATAAACTGTAGCCTTGAGCACGATAACCCTTATTTTTTTACTAAAGTGTCATGACAACAAAAAAAAAAAATCCTCTTTATTTCCCGACATCAAAATATCGGGGAAAATGAAGGTATCTGGCTCCAAGAAAAAAGACATGGCGGAATGTTAAAACACAATGTTATCGGCAGTTGAATGTGCAATATGTAGGACGGTTACTAAACACAGAACTCTAAGATGAATCTCAAGTAACTGGAGAAACAAAGGTGATAAGGAAGGACGGGGTGACTTGGTGTTTGACATCCAGCCAGCAACTGAGCTCTGTAAAAAGAGAAAACAGCGTGCCCGAGACGAGACCTGAACCCAGGACAGCCAACCAGATTAGGAAGCATATATATAGTAAATGTCCATAAACATATATATATATATAATTACTCTTTACTTATCACCTCTGTTTATAGATACATATGTCATTTTTCTCACATCAAAACCACAATTAAATAGTGATCAGACCTGTGTGTTAGTATAATTTTAACGTATCATGGCTGATACCTATGTTGATGTTGATATGAAGCAGTACATGAATTCTAACATAAAAGTTAAAGTTTTCCCAACACCACACAACTGTGAGTGACAGTCCCTCTGTCCTGTAACCAGGCTTCGCCCACACCGTCCCCCTAGCCCACCCCTCCTCCACACTCTGTACCCGAGCTTCACAGGAAAACGTCGACCAGACATCTTGTACGTCCAGTCGGGTGGCAACAAGAGCAGTTCCATTAAGCTGGATGATTCTAGAAAGCAAGCATGGGAGTCGTGGACTTCAAGAATTTGTAGCACCTCGTGTTTCCCTCTCGACTTGCAAAGCCTGTTGTAGCTACAATGTACTCAGCTTTCTGATTGACCCTCACCCGTTACCCAATATCATTGTAGCTATATGTTTATCAAAGTTTGTTTTTTAACAATACCTACTTGTAATCTGGTTGTAACATACAAACTGAACTTCAGACGGGGTTGTGGCACCTGTCTACCACTTCTGTTACAATTCACATTAGAGAACTGCTCATGAGTTCCAGTATTTTCAGTATGTGAACAGACTGATTTTTCACATCGCAAGCGACACAAGCATTTCATTCAGCATGTCTTCCACATCTGCTAAGCAAGCAACTTCAGTTTCCCTTGCCATTTAGTTAATGAAGAATTAAATTTTGTAGGAGAATAAAATTTATCATCTCCGATTTTCTTCCTGTGGTTGAGCAATAATTTTCGCCCTGATGTTCAAGGGAGGTTACTCGAATTTCTGTTCAGTAATTTACTAAAATGTTGTTTCACTGTTTCTAGTCTCTTGATTACCATTTAGTTTTTGAAACTATTTTTGAGCATGTAGTTGATAATTTTAAGTAATTTCTCTTTTATTTTGTTCTGTGACCTTACCTTAATGACAACAGTTTGTTGTTTTTGTTTTAGTAGTGAAATGAAATCCATATCTCGATTATTACTTTTTATAATTCTATAGTGTCTCAAAGTGTTATAACTAGAATTTTGTCTTATTTTATTTATAATAAATAATATAGCCAGAGGTGTCGATTGTTGCAATTAATTTTTCTGTCTATTTTTCTGCCTTTTTCCTCAGCGTTGTTTACTGTTTACATAAATCTTTACTGTGGACTGCTTGCCATCTTGACAGTTACAGACAGCACAGTGTGCCATGGTCCCTGCAGTAGTTTCAACTCCAAACTCTGATAGTTGCCAGCGGTTTGCTAATGGTAGTCAGTCTCGGCTCACACGCCTGCAGTCTCGGCTCGCCTGTATATTTATATCTAGCTGGTAAGAAATCAGATCCCCCGACAAAGTCCTCGCTCCCACCCCCGCACCTCCACCTACCGTCGGGAGACTCGTCAGGGAACGAGGATCTCGGGGGCTCCTTGGGAAAGATCGATGTCTCTGATCTCATTAATGTCTTCATGAGCTGCTAGTTACTTCCCCTGGCTACAAAGCGGACCCCAATTACGTCCCCGCGTCCTTCGTTGCCCACAGCGTTGAACCATTGATTTCTGTAGGGTGGCGATGATAGATGCACCTTGCATGTACCTGTGTCAGGGTGTGTGTCACGGGTAGACTGTGGTGTGTGTCGTGCTTACAATGAATTCTCATATCTCATCATCATCCATACTCATAAAATATTATGTGATGGCTTCACTTTATAATTAATTAGGTAAAATTAATGCAGTAATAGGACTATTAATTCCTGGCTAATAACTAACAAATAACTAGCTGACATCTAACTAGCACCAGGTAACTAACTAACAAATAATTAACTAAATAATTCAATGAAGAATGTGAGTATTATTAGACATGTTTTCATCGCCTTTCTGAGGGCAGGAGGTTTGTATCACATGTCCACACTGTGGGGAGTCGGGATCGGACAGCCTGTGACAGGAGACCCTGGATGGTTATCAAACTATGAATTCTGGGAACATTTTCTCTGTCCTCCCCCGATACTCTCTCTACATTTCCAGGTCTTGTTTGGCCGACATGTGTACTTTACTGGTGGACTGGCTGACCATCTGTTTGTCTCAGACGCTCTTAGTTGCGAGCCGCCCATCCTGTCGCACCCCAGACGCCATCTTTGTAGTCTAATCTTTCTTTTCGGGTCATTCTTTTTCTCTCGTTCCATTCCCTCTGTGGCAGTCTTCCTTGTCGATCAGCAGACTCCTCGATTTTATGAAAGGTTGTATCTATCTGCCAACGAGTTTAGATATGTTAGGGGTGGATCAAATGTTCCTATCTATCCATTATCCATCCATCTGTCCATTATTCTATCTATCCACGTATTTAACATTTGCCAGCAGAAACATACAGATGCTAGCAGCTGACATAGCAGAACGGAAATGTTAAATGTGTGTAAACAAGTCAACATGCAAACCTGGAGCTTCTGAGACACCCAGATACCAGCAACAGGGTCGCAAACAACCTTTGAACTTAGCATTAATGACTCATCAATAAAGGAAGAGGATGCTGTGTAGTATTTGTTCTTACATGACATGCGACAAACCTATAGAATATAATTTTTAACAGGCGTCTGTCTTGAAAAGGTGACGACGACAACGAGAGAGGCATCGCGAACTAAAGTCATCAGAATATCGCGAACTTTTTGAATATTTCTCATTATGTTAAACAACACCTTATACAAGACAGGTTATACAAAGTTCACCAATGTATGACGTCATGAGAAAAATGATTGCTTTTAACCCCTGACATATCTGTCTTTCAGCCGCTCGACTTCTCCAAGCTGAGTGGAAAGGACTTACAACTCGGTGCGAGGCCCGCCGCCACTCCTCCATAGGCCCCTCCAAGTGCTGCTTCTTGAGCGATCCTTTGCTCGCCGACTGATGGAGGGGCTGGAGCAAGGGGGATGTCGGAGGACCGTGAATGAGGCCCACCTTCCAGGCCCACCTCGAGAGAGAGCGTGTAGACCAGAGGCGAGTGGAGAGCTCTTACCTGTTGTCGAGTGTTTACAGAATAAACGTCGCAGGCACCGCCTGCAGTTGTCGACCTAACACTTTTACGACCACCGCCATCACCTATACTCTTCTTTCTCTCTCTCCCACTACCTCACTCGTTCTTTATCTCTCATATACATGTACACGCGCTCACACACACTATTACATACGTAATCGCATAGAGAATGGGGTAAGTTTTCTATAGGGTGACCCCACAAGAAAGGTCAGGTGTAAAGGTCTCACCTTTCCACGTGACGCCTCAAAGAATTGCAAAGATTAACGCCCTCTGGCATCTCGCTCGGCCCCATGCTATGCAGATTCGTGTTGGAGCTTAGTACAGGGAGCAGGGGCCAGGAAGACAGGGGAGGGGTTAGTTTAAAAAAAAAAAAAAAAAACGAAAAAAAAATACCTCTATCGCTTGCGCTAATAATGTCCGCCGGATACTGCAATAAGCCGACAAAACCCTTTTTCTCATCATTATTATTAGCGGGGTCGGGGGATGAACGCAGGGTTCGCCCAACGCCCTAAAGGTTAAAAAGTCGCAGCACGTCGTACAAATTAACTCATTGTTGACCTGCTGTTCCTACCACGATGCGCACGCATCTGCGCGTGACAGGTAATGATGTGCCCCTGCCTGGATGTTGACAGGTAATGATCAACGCTTATCTAGATGTGACAGGTCGCCGCTTTTTCTGCCGCCCTGACCATAGAGCGAGTTGTCTGACCCTGTCTACACTTTCCTTTCAATCATCGCTGTAGTTTCTTCCACAGATGCGCGGCTCGTCGGTGGCGCCATCTAAATGTGAAACAACCAGGGTGGCGTGAGGAGAGGTGCATTGTGGGGAGGGAGGGTAGCGGGAAGTGGAGGGTTGGCTGCTTGACGATACACTTGTGACTTAACAAAGTTATTCTTTCCATCTGAAAACTCGAATCAGTGATAATCGACAATTGAAAGTTTCGTTCTTAATTAAAAAAAAGGATGCTTCGTACTCTGGTTCAAGCTCTGGTCGCGAACCAGTTGTGGAAAAAAAGGTTCCCTTGAACTTATGGAAACTTATCGTCTCTGCCTTCGCTGCTTGCAGCTGATTGGCTGAGGTGATGGAGATGAAGAAGATTAAAGATTATTAGCAGTATTTTAAGTACCCCGAGATTGGGTGAGTGTAGTGGATAAAACGCTGGGTTTTCAGCATTGCAAAGAGAGAGACGGAGGCTCTGGGTTCACATCTCGGCTAGAGACACTGTATGTGACATCTCTTGTTCACAAGGCCGGGAGTAGGGTTTTTTTTTCCTGGTACTCCGGTTTCCTCCCCATTTACCCCCATATTACGAAATCACCTCTAGGTGAAACCAAATCAACCAGCCAAGTAACCAAAAGCATCCTAAGATACTTCACGAGACTGCAAAATTATACCAACATGACTGTTTGGTATTTCGAAAGGTTGGGGCTGGTTGTTAGTCTTAGACCAGGAACACGGTAAAGCACAAAAAATGTGGGAAATAGTCTGTTCAATTCACGGACTTGACAGTAGACATTTCCAATGCTTTACCTATAGGTTTGGGCAAATTAGAAACCCAAACCAGATCATCGATCAGTAAGAAACCAGTTCGCGGTTAATCTGCTCTTGATTAAAAACGAATCCTTGGCTGTCGAACGCGGCTTACATTCAGCAAGATCATCCAATGAAAAAGCTGTAAAAACAGAGAAGGTGAGACAGGAATTGGTCAAGTCGCAGAGATAACCGATTGTTGAGAGATAATTACAACTGCCGAGGCAATGTCTTATTGACAAAGCTCTGGACTTTCACACCTGTTGACCCTCACGTTCTTTTCAAACATTGAAAAAAAAAGTCTGGGGACCTCATCGGCTGTAGAACTGGTTACAACTACAGGTACATGGAAACAGAGTTTAATTATGTTGTCCCTGAGGTGGACGACTCGCGTGCTTATCTTGCACACCCCAGTCGTACGAGGTACGTGACCTCACCTCTCCTTATCCCACCCGCTCCCCGCCCACCAAACACAAATTTGAAAAAGGAAGGAGGAAAAAAAAAACCTAACCCAATCTACCGAAGTGTTTACACTGTATCGGCTGCTGTCCTTGAAGGGAATCTCGGTTCAAGATTGCGGTAAAGGTAGATGATTCGTATGTCGTTGTCGAATACTCACTAAAATCTTTATTAAGAAAACAACAACAACAATAACAAAGTCACTTAGCACGCGTGGACCACGATCGATGGCTGTGTCCTGAGTTCTCTTCCATTCACGGACCTGATGCAACGAAATGGCTGCCCACCCTGTCGCCCATGACAACGTGTGAGATGACTGTAAAATTCGGAGGGTGTAAAGTGGCAGGTGAGGTAGAGGTCGAGGTGCACACAAACAACAACTTGGGCAGAGAAACACTCATTAAAGCTCGGTGCAGCTAGGAGCATCCTCCCACACATTCACACGCCCTCCCCCCTCTCTCCCACCGCCCGTTGAACCACTCACCTCAAGGTTCATCTTCATGCCACCAGATGTGTGCTGGGGCGGACGCTGTGCTGACGTGGTACAACCCTCGAGAAGTGAGCAGATAACCTCGAGTTGTCGTACATTTCCTCTCTTTATCGCTCCAGCCTGCGCGATGGTCACTAACAAGGGGGCGCTGTTGGCGCCTAATTAAGTCCCTTGATATACCTCAGATCTGTGTGACCTTTCAAGCATCTGGGCTGTGTGGATGTTTCAGTAACCTCCAGTCCACAATCCATTGTGGCTTTGCAGTGGAGCGAGACACGCTCCAGACAAAGCAATTTGCAAAGAGACTTTTGGTGGGTTTTTTTTTCTGAGAGAGATAGAGAGAAAGTGAGAGTCTGGAAATAAAATTTCACAACTTTCAAACAGTCGGGTGGACAGTTGACGAGCGCTCCGCAGGACTGTCAGACCCTTTCATTCCAAGCTCTTTGCGAAAGTCACGCTCCACTGAACACATACACGAACCAGGGTCACGGCTGTTTTATTTTTCATGCTTCTAAAAGTAATGCTGATTGGGACAGTCGTGCAGAAATCTGTGGTGGAAGGCACGCACCTCTCTCTCTGGTGGTGGTGGTGGTGCTGGTGCTAGTGGTGCTGGTGGGGAGATGGAAGTGAGGGTGAGGGTGAGGGTGCTCTGCTGACCTCACGCGCTTGCGTACTTTCACCTTCATGTCACGTGGTATCGACGCCGACGACTTTACTGCGCCACTCGTCCTTTTTATGACGTGTACAGCCCGGCAATTAGAGGGATGGTCTGAACCAGCCAAACACCGGCAATTATGCGACTGAGGCATTTTTTGGTGGGGGTGAGATAGAGGTGATGGTCACATAAAATGTCATGTAGTCCATAATATATCTCCATTTGTCGTGTCCATTAACAGCCGAGTAATGGTATTGACAGATCTTTGTTTCAGAATGTCTTCGTCTCTCTCTCTCTTTTCTTTTGCGTCTGTTTCTGTCTGTGCGTCTGCCTGATTTCTTTATTTTTTTTTTTTTCTAATCACCCACCATTACAAACTCTCTCGACCATTGCAATTTTCTTTTCCAACAATTCTTTGATCTCAGCGTGGCTAATGTATTGCTCAAACCTTTTTGTGTTCCTCTTTTTAATGTCTTAATACTCCTTACGGAAGAATGAATGAAAAAAAAAACCTTGAAATCCCCTGTCTCGGTCTCCTAATCATGCGAGACGGTTCAAGAATGACAATTAACATGAATATTTCATAAGCAGTTTAAATAGTTATCTTTCTATTAAATCCTCGAGTGTGCATGCACACACACACACGTACACACATGCAGCATACAGGTCAGGGGTCAGTCACCAACACGTGTCGGCAAGGTGTAGGTAAGTAGAGGGAGGAGGTGTTAGGAGGACGGGTGGTATGGTCCAGTCGCCGATGGCTTCTGTAAAGACGACAGCAGCCACCCGCCATAGTGAGCCGACATTGCTGTAAGCCCGTGTGCAGCTGTGCAGCTGTGCTCATGTATCAGCGCCGCCCTGTGTCCGGGTCTTGTCAAGACAACGTGTCGTTGTCTGGCCTCCAGCAGAACTCTAATGACCGCCTGGCGGAGCCAAGATCGATGTGTCTGCGATCGCGTTTGTCTTTCTATGCGGTGCGAGTCACACTCCTCTTCCTCCCTCCATCCTTCCATCCCTCCCTCCCACCGCCCTTTGACCGCGGGAAGCCGGCGGTCAGAAATGTACTGTTGGCCATGTCCTCCAAAGGAAGGCCATACCAAGAGGACAAGTAGCTATGGCCAACGAAGCCGGAAATGGGTGTTGCGCATGCTCGTGCATACACGACCAACACAGAAGAAAAAAAAACCTGCAGCCCTCGGTCAGGTCTTTGTGTAAACTGGCAAAAAGCTTTGTATCTTTGTTTTTGTCTTACACATCCGTTAGGTTACCTATCGCCATCTTCGTCCTGTCCTTCTTCTCTTTCATATCTTATGAATACTTATCGTTAGGTACACATTCTCGTACTTTACCGTCAGTCAGTTTTAGCCGGCATCCACTATGGCTTCCCAAGTCAGATGAAAACTCTCAGGAATGTGTCAACTGAAGGTAGGTCGCAACTAATTAAGTCCAGGCTACATGTCTACAGTCTAGCCCTGTGATCACTCAGGTTCACACAAAGACTAGACTACACCAGCCTGTGGCGATGTTCACTAGGAAGCTTCACCTGAGGACAGAAAGATGGACGACTGTGCAAACTACCTTCCGGCGCTGCCTCCCGCCAGGGCGGATTTCTCCTTCTGTGTTTTGGAAACCTGCCCAGGTGAGAGGATCAGTGTACCTCCGTCAAACGTAGGTGGGGTCAAGGTCTGGTTCACGTCCAAGGCTAAGATTAGCAGCCTTGGTGGAGCTGTCGTGTCCAGCTCATACCTTCTTTCATCTCCTCCCTGTGTCTGTGTTTCCTACTTGATTCTCAACAGTCTCATTTCTGTTTTAACGAGAATGTTTGTCAATTTGAAATGTTCGATTCCTCAGTGCTAGTTACGATCCACTCCATCATTGAATGTGTTAACACCACGCACAGAAAAATAAGGTTAACGGAGATCGTTGGAAATTTAAATAAGAAGAAAAAATAAAGAAACCTTGCAGCACTCGAATGCAAAAGTTTTTTTTTTTCAATGCTGATCTGTATGCTGGTCAGGCAGCTGTACCAGCTGCAAGAGAGAGAGAGAGAGCAAAAAGTGTTGCCTATAACAACCACACCCCCATAAACCATTTTGCTTGTAAGTGTAGTAACGATGCCGTGTTTGCTGATGCTGCAACAATTCTTATTCTGATGAAGAAATCAATATCCATGGCAGCCGGCAACAGGATGGAGCTGAGGTGCTTAAATAGACCTTGTGAGGCTGTCAGTCTCAAGACCATGCTCTCGTCAGCCACCCTGCACATCAACCACGTCCCCACCCTGCTTCTCTCTCTCTATCTTTGTTTTCCTTTCTCCCATCTCTTTGCTTCCCATCTCTTTTTTTTTAATCTCTTTTATGTCGATGTTGATTAACTATCGATACAGATAAATGAATACAAGCATCTTTTTTTTTTAATCTTGTCGGCAGAAGCAGCTGTCGAATCGAGCTCAAATCACGGGCTGCCGCGTATTATATCATCTATCATCTTTTTTTTTTTTTTTATTCTAGGCATATCCTTCGTTTTCTTTATTTAGAAATTATCTGCCCTGGCTATTCTTCTGAACTTTTCTTCCCCATCATCCCTGCCAGACTACTCGCTCCTGGTCTGATGACCGCTCGCTCTCTGTCCTTGTCATCAGAACAACCACGTGATCACCGGACTTGCAGCTATAGATAAACATTTGAATGATTCTGACATATGATGGCAGGCTGTTCACGTGATACAAATATCCGCAGGACTGTCACAAGACGCCGGGCTGTTCACACATGGCAAAGATGTCTGGAAGACTGCCACCAGTCGCCATTACTAAACCCTGACAACTATCTGTATGACTGCCATAAGATGTCCTGTTTACAAGTGACAAAGATCTGTAGGAGTGCACCACCAGGATTTATCCTCTTCACTACGTGACGGACAAGCCACGTAGACAGCACTTTACGTGTCTCGGCGATATGCGTGCGGACAGATAGTGTCAGCACTCTTGTCGGACTTCTTCAAAGACTTGGCCATCCAGCTGTCTAACACCTGCTTACCTAGGGACTATTCTCCATCTCCACCCGGTTACTTCACCACCTGACACCATCCGCCCCGAATATTCAGACAAACGCTCCAGAGTATGTCGGAGATAAGTTTCGGCTTCTGTCTGGAAGAGTTCAAGTCAAACACATCGTCTTTAGAATGAAGACATTTCCCCAACAACAGCAACAGCAGCAACAACAACAACAACAAACACACACACACACACACATGCACGCATGCTTGCTTGCACACACTAATTCTGTTACATTTGCCTTCACACCACCAGCAGACCCTCAGGGAAATGCTTTCTTCTGTTGTTGGAAAGACCTGGCCTGCAGAAGAACCTCAAGGGAATTAAAACTTAATGAATCCTATGAAAGCAGTTTTCGATAGTGAAGGGTATAAGCCTGGTTTGCATCCCCAGTGGAGAAGCAGCTGTTTGTTGACATCCACTGTGTTGCTATAACGATAACAGTGCGATATGTAGAGAATGGGAAGAGAGAAATGCAAGGAAACAGGGAAGACATGTAGATAAACCTACAGACCTAACCGAAAAAGTGTTGGATGCCTTATTCCTCAAGGAAAGTGAAGCAAGGATTAAGAAACTTGAGAACAACAGGAAAAACTGTGAGGAACAACGGGGAATTAGCATCCCCCCTGTGTCTGAGGTGGGGTTGTGGAGGTTGTAGACTCGTCTGTGTGAGAGAGATAATGGCAGCACTCTCTTAGGGGATGACAAGTGACAAATGACAAACTTGATTAATCCCAATGGGCAATTATAACTGGCAAGTGTGGCCAATTACCAAAGTTCCAAAACAAAAATGCTGAACTGGGACGAATGTTTGAGCAAAGTTCAACCGTTTTGCCGACAGTTTCTAACACGTGTTCGCTAACGTGCTTTTCCCACCATCCAGCCATTTGAATTTAATGGAAAACTAACAGAAAAGTTCCAGCATGCTACTTTCGACATCTTTTTAAGTGAATGTCTGTCTCTCGTGCGACGAAAAGCACTCAGGAACCTGTACTTCCAGGAACTTGATCCTTTCTCGGCGCCGGCAGGTGGCGTTCGGGTACGATGTGGTTTGTTTACATGTTTATTTGTTTCGTGACACGTGATACAGACATATTGCGAAGATGGTAAAAACACATACATTCTGCATCTTCTTCTTCTTGTAGACATAAACAATCTTACATCACTGATTTTTTAACAGACCGTCTGACTCATACACCCGCTCTCACCCACACCCTCCCTACATCCTCCCGCTAATGGACAAAGGCTGTGACCGCTTTTAATCAATATAATTGTAAAAAAATGTTTCTAAAGGCGCTAATTTCCACCTCGTCTTCTAGCATAATTAAGCTTCGTTAATTGAGTTCCCAAAAGTTTTTTTCTTCCAAAAGCTACGATTTATACTTTTGGTCTCCGAAAATATTTTTAGAACCGCGTTGACCTTGACACTTAAAAAAAACCGTTGAGAGATCGACAAGGAATGTATTAGCTGTCAAAGTAAAGATGCTGTGCAAATGTCAAGAAACCAGGCGAATGAAAACAACATTTATATACATTGCCAGCGGTTTGAGTATGCCACTGGGAGGATCTCTGTCGTCATACCCAGTGTTTGCACAAGATGTGTAACTATACCCGCGCTGGACTACCCGGTAATGGCTCCCCCCGTCTCTCCACCCCGAGTGTTTGGCTTCCCGATTTGCATGTTTTGTCCCTCAAGTACTCTCTAGTGGCTAGCCCAGACTTCATTCAAGTCAGGATTGTGTTTGTGCTTATGTAGCTTTCGTTTCTCCTCCCTTCCCTCCTTCTCTCTCTGTGCACGTGTTGCGCGCTCTCTCTTTCATTGAAGGACAACTTTTTTTTCCATTGTTGTTGTTGTGCTTGTCTCCTGATACAGTGATGGTTTCAGAAATGTAGACTGAAGATGGTGTCTAAAAATACTTTCAAGTATATTTCTTTCTACACTGTATACAAGACTATAATTAACATAAGTAGTTCAGTAAACTAAACCATCGGGGATTATGTCAGGGGGAGGCGACTGTAAAAGAAAGATTGCGGATATAATCTTCACTGATTTTTAAGGCTTTGCATTTTATACATAATATTATTCTGTTTAACCATTATCTCAAGCTTATACAATACAATTTATCACATCATTATTTTCACGTGACATCTCTATATATAAATATTGAGAGCTAGACATCTGAGTTCTGTTCCACAGTGTTAGTTTTCAAAGTTTTTGAAGATGGGATAAATGACCAAAAGCTTTCATAAAATCAATGAAGCTAGTTAATAAGTCTGAAGTTAGTTAAAACATTGATGTTTTTAATCACATAAATTGCACAGGCGATTCCTCTATCCCGCGTTTCTCTGTTCTGTCTCAATCTCTAAAACCAGCACCAAACAGACACACCCATGCCGCCACGCAAACAAACGGACAAAGGGACATGAATGGACGACAAAAAAAAAAAAAAAAAGAAAAGGAGAGAGAACCCCTCCACCTCCCGAACGAGACAAAGGAAGATAAAAGAAGTCCATTAAAACTCGACTTGTGTGATGTCGCCTGTGTTCGCGCGCGCTGGTGTTTGTGTGCGCGTGCAGTGTTGACTACGGACCGTGAAGCCAGCGGACACCAGTGGCTTTCCGTCAGGTCCATCGATTGCTGGGAGGACATTGTGTAGCACCACATCAGCTGATCTACACAGACAGGCCGGGCGGAAAGTGAGGCCAGTAAGGCGACTGCAAACACGTAAGCTGCAATAAAACAAGTCTCTGGAGAGAACGACAGAGAAAGAGAGAGAGAGGAGGGGAACGAGCGAGGATGGAAAGATTAGGTTAGGTGGAGAAGAGACGGGTGGCGACAAAAAAAAAAAAAAAAAAAAAAAAAAAAATGAGTGAGGGGTGTGTAGAGGGTGAGAACGAAGGGTGTACCAAGGAACGCTAGCGGAAACACTTTCCTTTTTTCTTTCATTTTTTTGGACGGGTACACGCATGCCAGTGAGATGACTTGTCCCTCCTCTATGATAAACACAGCAGTTTAGCTACCTATACTGCCTGACCGTGTGGGGTGGGAGGATGGGTAGGTAGTTGCGTGCCACAGCAAAGTGTGACTGTACAGCCCCTTCTTATCTCCCGAGGCTCACCCGGGTGTTTGTCAGGGCGCAGTTCTCCGTTTAGTTCATTACTCACACCCTATCATGTGGGCGTTCCGGGTGTGCGGTGGGGGGACGGGTACACTAACACGCCAGCGGCAAGTACCTCAGTGATCTCTTGAACGGGGTGATCACAGACCTCGAGGTGGGCGGGGTATCGTTCTACCCGAGACTGCACGCGTGACTGTCGAGAAGGGACAGCACTCGCTGAGAGGACTTCAAGAGGAAAGAACTCTGCATAAATACCGTCAGAGATATTTTTATTGTTATTATATTTAGGTCCAGGAAACGAAAGAGGAGTGGGGAGGGTGAAGGTAGTAGTGATAGTGGAAAAACCCAAAACAAAGAAAAAAGAATGCATTAAAAAAATAACCATTAAGAACACGAGGAAGGAACAGACTAATCTCCGCAGAGAGAGATAGATGAAAGAAGAAAAAAAATCCAAAGGATAGAAGAAAAAGGTGTGGAAAAAAACTCAGGCCTCTACTCCGCAGCCACATTAGCAGGCCGCAAGGGATTTCATTTTGCTAACAGTATTTCTTCAGGAGCTGAGGTGGACTGTGGTGTCACTCGCATCGACTCGCTTTGACTAATGTTTTTTCTATGTGAAAAAAACGCTTTGAACTTTGTGATACACGGCCATGTTCTGCTTCCTGCCATCATTAACTTGTTGGTAAGGTCTTTTCACCAGCTACTTCTCTTAATCACTCTGCAAAACTTTGAATTCAACTACAAAGTAAAAACTGGCTGGAATTTGTGTGAAATGCTCTTTCTGTTCGAGTTCCACAAAAAAAAAAAATACAGTTATTTATCAATAGTTAGCAACCAACTAACTTAATTATGTATTTTCCTGCAATTAGTTTAAAATTTCATAATTTGAGGCTTTTATAAATCCGCGATAACACACTATACTTTGGCTTGTGGTGACTGAACTGTAAGTCTCGACATCGTCTCTAAAACAATTTTCCTCTTGCTCTGGTCATTTTATTGAAATTTTTCACCTGACTTTTTAAGACAAGTGAGAAAAATTATTTGTAAAGAAAAATAGCATGCGTAGATGTCCATGTTGTGAACCAGACTGGTTTCCGAGGTTTACAGTGCGCCATGACGGTGTGTGCCGTTGTCGTGGTGATGTCAAACAGGTTAAAGTCTGTTTTGCAGGAAAATGCTGAGTGGTGTTGAGACTAGGGAGGTCAGCCTTTCTCTTTTCTGACCCCTCTGACCCTAGTCCCTTGTCCGCGATCCCTATCTCCGGCCACTCAGGTGAAGACGTGTAAAGGTGATGTACCTGTGTCTGTGTGGTCAACGGCAGAAGGTCTGACCTTGTTCTTGACTACCCCCCCCCCCCCCCCCCCCCCCCCCCCCCCCCCCCCCCCCCCCCCCCCCCCCCCCCCCCCCCCCCCCCCCCCCCCCCCCCCCCCCCCCGCCCCCCCCCCTCGTAAACCCTTGTAAACACAAGTTGTGGCCGTGCGTGACCACGTGATGTGTGTGTGACAGACAGACACGCAGACAGACATACAGAGAAGTGAGAGAGGGACGAGAGAGTGGAAGAGGTTAACCCCGGCTTTCTCACTGTTCATCCGTTGCAGTCATTGGCTTCACCACCTACCCCGAGGAAAAGGACCTGATACCCGCTATGATACCGAAGACCTATTGTGGATATACATTCCACACACAACGCTTTCTAAAAACACAATAGAAAAACAAAACATATGAAGGCGACAGGTCACACGGAGACAACGACTCATGACTCATGACACAAGCAGGTACCCAAGTCAGTGGCTGAGGGTCTTACGACGTCGACCCCACGACACCGCTGTACATCAGGAGGAGGGCATGCACCAGGCGCCAGTAGTTAAGATCGCATCACCAGCTACTCCCCAACCCCATGCACACACCCACCCCATACACTCACCCACCCCATACACACATCCACCCTCTCTTCATGAGGCCTTGAAGACGACCGAAAAGCTGCTGGCTGCAAACCGGAAAGAAGATGGAGAAGATTTGGGGGAGGAGATTTTTTTATTTAGTTTGCTGAGCTGGAGGCGGTTTTGAGTCGCACACACATCGCTTCGTTCAGTTCTGCGGCTCAGCGAAAATTGAAGAGAGAGCAAATGTGGAGAGAGAGGAGGGGGGAATACAAAAGATATCGGGGTGAATATTGAGAGGGTGAGAATGAGACAAAAAAATAAGATAAATATGATGTTGATTTTTCAAGGAGATGTGAAATTCAACAAAGTGGACGTCAGAATATTAATAAAATAATATAAATAAAATAAAAGAGGAAAAGAAATATAAACAAAGCGCTAAAAGGGGACACACACGTGAACACACACAAGCCCTTGACGTTACAGATAGTGAAACAATGATAAATAATTATGTGTGTCTATATATACACTGCTGTTCACACACACACGTTTTAACTTCAAAACCAAAAGGAATGACTGAACATTCAAGTCTCTCCTCTGTTGAGTTGCTCAGGGTACGCGGAACAGGGGGTAGCGAAGACGGGAGGGTGGGTAACACGGGCAAAGAAGCATGGAAAACAGTTTGTTCGGTCAAGCTTGACCGCGCACCGCTCGACGAGGTGAAGCGAGGGAAGGAGGTAAGAAGTCAGGGGGTGGGGGGAGAGCTGCGGGAGGAGAGGGAGGGACCGTTGCACCTGTCGCGTGTCCATCAAAGTGGTTGTGCGGCTCATCAAGCAGCACGTGCCTGTTCCGCCGCCTGATCAAGCGTCAGGCGAAGCACGTGCACCGGCGGTCAGTTAATCTCGCCGCGTCAGATACAATTTCCAACACATCTGACTGACTTCCGGCCGAGACTGACGCACTCGTGTGCAGCCCTCACTGCTTGTCATTAAAAAATAAAAAAATGCTGTTTGTCTACCACCCGGGGAAAACAGATAATGTTTCGGGGTTTTAACAACAGAGCATTCCATCAGTTTGGAGGCGCAAGTGTGTTGGGTGCAAGGTATGTGTTGCTAGAGTCTGTGGCAACGTGATAGATGTACCGGGGTTACTACTTTGTTTCACTATCTTTGGCGTTCTCGGGACCATGCCTGCCAGACTTCGATCTTTTCTTTGGTGATGAGGGTGTTGCTTCCAGGTTCTGCTTGGTACCTTGGTTACATACATTTATGTGCATGTAAAACCGTTTTTTTCTCGTCAGTAAGTTGGGGGAGGGTGTAGCCTAGCAATTAGGCTTCTAACCCGAAGGCGCATTCAGTAGCCGGTTCGATACCCGCTCTTCCTTCAGCTGACTCTGCTATAGTGTGGGTACCTGATCCCGTAGAGGTATAGAGCAGGTATAGAGAAGTAGCACCTTTACAAAAGCTGGCTTCGAAGATAATTCTACGTGCGTAACAAGTTCACTCTTGTCCACTAATTAAAATCACTGGCTACCTGTTACGCTCTCAAAAAAATAAATTTATACTTATTCTTATTAAATATCATATATTTTAGTTTCTCACACTGAGTTTATACATAGCGTTTTCACATCAGCTGCTGCTACTCGATG